>NW_020715119.1:0-6348 GCF_002925995.2 Terrapene triunguis | reverse complement strand
GCGTACAAAGTAGCTGTGCAGGAAGATTTGATCATACATCCCGCAGTATTTTTGCTTTCTTATCTTTTCAGGTAGTCAGTCAAAACAGTTGTTTTCATAATCCCACAGCTGCCATGGTGCCTAGTAATTCAAGGGGTTTGTCACCTGTATACAGCAGCATCGATTAAAAAAACATTTTGCAGATGTTTCTGACTTTGAAAGAGTAAAGACCACACAGATAAGTCATCCTAAAATAGAACTGGTTCATAACACATTATGAGTGGTTTGCATATGATTAAAGAAATCATGTATTCACCCATAGTACAAACTGCTGTAAATATGGAGGTGCTCACCAGCTCTCATTAAAGATTATCACTTTACAGAACTGTATGGAGTAAGATATAACTATACCACAGCCTGTTGCTAGCTTGATTCACCTAACACACAAAAGGAATGCTTACAATCACACAGTCTGTAAGACTATCATACCAGGCCCTGCATTTTCCTTCAGTAGGTGTTTGTATAGCCAGCACAATGTAGCCCCTTATGCTGCTTGGGGTCTCTGAGCACTACTGCAACACAAATCAATTGTAGGGCGTTATTTCTGGCACCGTGCACGGTGTTTCAGGAATAGGCCACTACTAAAAATCTGTGACCGGATCCCACTTATTTAATGATCCTGCGCTAATATTGTTCCTAAAAGCACTGTGTCTGGCAGACTGTATTTCCACAGATACTATTCCACTAGAACCAACTATAATTCACATAGCTCTGATATGTGCCACATCAATGTCTGTTGTGATCCAGTCACATCTCACAAACTGCCCATAGTTATTCCTAAGTAATAGATGGTTGAGAAATGTCCAAAGAAAAAATATATGCTGTATAATACAGAGAAACTTTCCTAATATAAGACATTGGGAAATTTTACAACCATTTTAAAGCTTTGCTGTCTAGGGAGGGTCACACTTGTGGACATCTTAATACATGTGTAACCTGCTTTGTGAACAATGTCACATCTTCAGAGTAAATTCCTTGAACTGTCAGTGTGTAATAGAACTAAGGTCAATCAAACTACTAGTGCAATTTGCATCAGTGTAACTACCTCAGTGCAAGCTCCTGAACATAGACACACTACAGTTTACTCATAGGAATTACCATCCAGGAACTGTGGTCCATCTTATCAAGAATCCTGTTACCAGTCATGACCAGCACCAGATGCTTCATACGTGGTGCAAGAAAACCTGCAGTAGGGAGTTAACCTGTACAGAGGGGAAGTTCTGCTAACTCTCTAATAGATACTGGCTAGCACTGTGGCATGAGGGTTTATATCCTTTCAAACGCTGTTTTGTAACTTGGATATTCTTGTTTATGTAAATATCTAATCTCTATAATGGGTGCATTCACCTCTCGCAAGTGCCCTGGTCAACTGTGTGCATGCCTGCAGTTTTTCCTCTACTCAGAGTGTCCCCACCCCCCCATTGGTCACTGTACTTGTCAGATTGGTCTTTGGTGACTCAGACCTCCGGCCAAGTCACTCTCTGTCCATGTGCAAAACAAAAAACTCCTTCCAGGGTACACAATCCAGAATGTTCTGCTGCCCTCCCTGGGCTCAGTCTTCTAAAACAGCCCAACAGTGCCCCTCATGGCACCCTCAGTTGGGCATGTCCTTCTCTGTAGCCCTTCCTGGGCTCAGTCCTGCAAAGGTTCTTGCTCTGAGTTGTGGAGGAAAGGACCACGACAGAGTGGAGCAGCGCCCCCATACCCTCCTCCCTGGAGACTCTTTGCCTTCATTTGTGTCCTCAGTGACCCCAGCTGAACCACTCCTCTTGAACTCAGTTCGCTGATCATAGCTCCCCACTTAGTCCCAGTAGTGCAACCCCTTTTCTGGGGTGCCACAGTTCTAATTCCCTTCCTCAGGGCATAGCCACTTCCAACCTGTAGTTGGTGGGGGGACCCAATCCCACCCACTGCTCCAGGTCCCAACACAGTGACCCTTTAAGTATAGCAGCCTTGTGCTGCATCCCTTTAATCGCTGCTCTACATTTCCCTGGGTCACTTCCCCGGGTCACTTCCCCATAGCCTGTCTTAGTTGAGTCCAGGCAACCAGCCAGAAGCTCCTTCCTCACTCTCCCGTTCCCTGCCAGTAACCACATGCTTAGTTCCAGCAGACAGCCAGGAGCCATGCTCAAGCTCCCCCACACCCTTTCAGTCAACCACTCATTTCCCCCACTTCCTGCCAGCAGCAGACTGAATTCATGCTAACCCTGCAGCTCCTTTTATACAAGTCTGATGGGCCCTGATTGGCTTCTCCCTGTAGCCTCTTTGCTGATTGGCTGCTTCCCCCACAGCTGCTGTAGGCAGCTTGGAGGACCTCTCAACTGCCCTTTTCTGGGGCAGAATATGGCAGGGCCGTGAGGCCTCCAGCAGGGGCCTCAGGACCTAGTCCACCCCCTCACACTTTCTCACAACTTAGATGCCCCAGCATTCCTGGGTAGGTAGCAAGTAGCCAGACTACCAAAGACTATGGAATTGGTTATCGTATTGAGTTACATGTCAGACATATCCACCTTAATTGGAAATTACTTGGGAGTACATTTCTCTACCTATTTGGAGTGCTATAAGGATAAATGTTTGAGAAGCTATTGTCACAAGTCTCAAAGGAAAGCCTGTTAATAAATAAAATCTCATTTTCATGGTTTTCTTTCTTAGAGTTTTATCCTGCTGCCCGCCACCATAATATCTAAATGCCATCCACATAAAATCAATAGCAAAGGCCCTCAGGGACTGTTAGAAAACTGTGTAATGAATGGTGTTAGTCAAATATATACTAAACAGTGATAGAGAAATGAATATTATATATAGTTTTATAAGAAAATATAAAGGAATTTTTTATTTTTGTAGGTCTCTCTGCTGATGCGGTATTTCAGAACTTAGCTGAAACAGGTTCACAGTTGTGTAAATCATGAAACCTCTTTTGTGTGTCTTATCTATAAATTCCTTGGTCTGTGCGAACTGTAGGGTGAAGCAGAGTTTCATAAGGGAACTGTAAGCTCCAGGTGCTCACATCCCTCCTACCAAGACAAGCTAATACATAAAAACCCTGCCCTGGTAACCTGTTAGCTAGCCATCTGTATCAGAAAACATGGATCCTGCACTGCTCTTCAGCCTTGGGCTATGTGTTATGAACACAAGGCTACAAGAGGAGCTCAACGGGGAGGCTATTCACTACTACCCTGACACCCCTTGTCCTTGTAGGAACAGCATGTCTGTAGCTCCACACCAAAGGCAACTATTTGCCTCCCTTGCCTTCTGCTATTACTGCCGCAGCTCTTTCATTTTTACATGGCACAGATGCATGTCCCTATCGTGGCCCTTCTCCATGCCCCAAGCAAGTTCCAATCGCTGGAGTGGAGCCATGACAGCACAGCCTCCTCTCCTCACAGACCCAGAAGTTCTACCATCTCCCGTGTACTCCAGATAGGAGCGAGTTTGCTGTGTGGAGCCGGCCTGCTCAGCTGGGCAGTTGCTATGTGAGCTCGCCACACCAAGTTAATGATTTAGTCTTAATAGGGTATACCAAGGATATGTATTTGTTCCTGATAGAAATATAGAAATTCTGCTTGTTCCATGTGACTATGTCATTATCAAAAAGGAAAGTTTTTGCTTTGAATAAAGCTTATATTAAAAGCGTTTATATTGTTTTACTGATTTTCAGTTTTGGAATAAATAATCCAGTCAAAATGCATACTGGAAAACATGAGCATCAATCCCACTTCCTCCCACATGCTAAGCAAACATGCTACCATTTGAGCTAATTCCCCTCTTCTCAGCACTATTCCAAAGCAGTTTGTAACCAGAAAACTGTGTGCTTATCCAGTGTATGATATTCTACTGTAACAGTTAATATTTCAACTGTAATAACTTCAGTGTTATTGCAGTTGTGTTGGTCTTTCTACTCACAAAAGAAAAAAAAATGTACCTTTTATCTAGCTTCCAACAGTAGACAGTAAAGGCTTTTAATATTATTCACTTATTTCTTTACAACTGCAGTGTTTAGTATTTCATTTTGGAATTAAGCCATGGGGGAAAGGAGAGAACAGCAGAAAAGAAGGTTTTCAGGATATGTGTAATCATTTAAAGAGTTCTGATTAAGTTTTAGTTATTTTATTAAATAATCAATGGGACAAATCATTTTGTATTAATTGATTTTCCAATAGCAAAAATCAAGTAATTAATTGTGTTTTAATAGCTTTGTGTATGAGCCTTCTTCAGCTAAATAAATATTAATTGAATTTTCTTCTGTTTGTTGCACATACAAGTCTGAGAAACAAGAAATGTAAATTAAAACAAAAAAAATCACATAGAAGAATACAGAAGGGTAAAGAAAAAAGGTTTATTTGCTATTTGCTCCCTGCCCCTACACAGCCAAAAAAAAAAATTTTTAGTGGAGAATGCGGGCATCGATCCCGCTACCTCTCACATGCTAAGCGAGCGCTCTACCATTTGAGCTAATTCCCCCCATGTGTTCCCTGGAGTAGGCTGTTCAGAAAATGTTTTTGAGCAGTTCTCCTCAAACACTGCAAGCTCTCCAATCAGAGAATAAAATGGTGTCTGATGATTCATCATACCCATTTAGCACTAGCAAGGACTCTCAGCTAGCTGTTCGGCCTACTCAGGAAGTACAACTCTTTCAAAAAGTAGAATGTTTGTGTCACCTCTGAGAGGCTGTGTCATCAATCTGACCAACCGTGATCTTCACCTGCTCTCATCCTTTTGTGTGTTCAATTAGTTTTTCCACATTCAAACTGAAGTGTTCTGCTGTTTAAAAGCAAGCACATCTGATTACTCTCATTGCAGGCTATATTTTGCCCCTAGGAATCTTCACAGCATTGCTTTAACTTGTCTCTTGAGCACTGAGGTTTACCAACATGCATCTTATTCTCAGAATAAAACACAATGTAACAGCTACTGTCACTGGGTTAATATTCTTTGATCAATAGCAGCAAAATCTGCAACCATTCTGTGTCAGTTTCCCCAGCCACTAATATCACAAGACCACAGGAGGTTCTCTCTTTTTGGTAATTAACAAATCAATTACAGTGGTGGCACAAGAAAAGTTTCTTCCATTTGTGAAAAATCATGCCAGTTTCAAAGACATTCTATATATTTAAGATAGAGAATATTACGAGCACACAGTTAATGTATTTGCTAACTGATAGGTCTCAACATGTAATTGTAAATGAGATATCATTGAGCAGGTATGTTTCAAGTGGGATCCTGCAGGGATCAATTCCTGGACCTACCCTATTTAAAAAATTTTTCAATGACCTGGAAGAAAATAAAATCATCACTGAAAGTTTACAGATGAGACAAAAACTGGGGGAGTGTTTAATAATGAAGAGGACAGGTCAGTGGATTGTGAGCATAATGGACTGATTGGTAAATTGGGCACAAACAAACAATATGCATTTTAATACAGCTAAATGTAAATATAGGAACAAAGAATGTAGGCCATACTTACAGGATGGGAGAGACTATCCTGGGAAGCAGAGACTCTGAAAAGGATTAGAGACTGTGGTGGATAATCAGATGAACATGAGGTCTCAGTACTAGATATGAAAATGCTCACATTCCATGACAACTGAACACATAGTTTATAGAAGAGTAAAATAATGTTAGATAATGCTAATCTGTTCCACCTCATAGTTAGCTGTAACATTCAGTACCTTTCCCAGATCTGAAGAACAGGTCTATGTAAGCTCAAAAGCTTGTCTCTTTCACCAAAAGATGGCACAGTAAGAGATTACCTCACTCATTCTGCCTCTTTAATATAATGTTAAAGGTGTTTTTATGGACACCAATTTCTCTTGGAATTGCCACACGCCTCTTGGTCACCTTGCTTTTCCATGCTATAAGAACAGACACATGACATAACCCTCTGCCCTAACCATATTTGCAAATGGGATGTCCTGATTAAAAAAATCATCCCTGACATAGCTTTTACAAAAATTATATTTATACCTACTATAACTCAACCTATTATGTCTCAACTCAGCTGAATTGCCTTATCCTTTATATTGTGAATATTCTTTCCATACTTATGAAAGGAAATAATTTGTGCTGTCAAAATTATATTTATCTTCAATAAAGAGTTAAAAATATAATTCAAGCATATTGTGCACATCCCTTTATTAAAATGTGGTGGATTCATTTAATATGTACATTTATTTTGGTCCCTTACAAAAATATTAGGAGCAGGATGCACCTAGAATTTAAAAAGAAAATAAGGACAAGTGATTAGAGGGGTGAAATATCAAAGACAAAAATCACAAGCAACAAGTGGCAACTCTTGCAGTCCTTTTGTTT
>NW_020715118.1:0-3595 GCF_002925995.2 Terrapene triunguis | reverse complement strand
TACTGATCCAAGAACTGGCATTGTGGACATATCCATTCTCACTACAGGTTTGTGTTCACATAAGGATAAATTAGTATCTAGTGGGTCTGGCTTGAGTAAACTATATGCTGTTTCAGTTTCGTGATGTTATCTTCTCAGTGATTGGTTTGTGGATTTGTAAATGCTTCAGATTGGATATTGAGCAATCCAGGTAATAAATGTCAGACCTGGATGTAATGTCAAAGTCAGTATATTCATTTTACAATGAAATCTGATTTTTAATTGAAACAATTTGTTTGCAATTTGCTAAACTTTCCCCAAACATGTCCAATACCTAAAGTGAACAGTTGATACAACAGCCTATATTGTTAGTCCTCTTTCGGCTACAAAGAATTCAGTTTCTAATGTTGGCATTCTCATATTTAATGCAGAAATGACAGTCAATATTATATCCTTTGTAACTTTTATGTACTTTTTTCCAAGGGATAACTGCCACTGCCCATAAACGTAAGGAGGAGCTAGCTCAAGCCTATCCAGTCAAAGGGTAAAACACCAGCTCTAAAATACCAACAGCTTTTTGACGATCTCCGTGCACAGTCTGACGCAGTAAGTTTCTGCTTTCTTTGTATACTACTTCGATTTTTCCATCTCATGGGGGATCTTCTGTGTACTCAGCAGGGTCCTCAGTACCGATTATAGTTGTATCTCAGTTGAATAGGAAAACTAAATGGAAATCTAGACTAACAGTGGAGAGATTATTTTACCTCTGTATTTGGCACTGGTGCAACTGCTGCTGGAATACTTGTCCAGTTCTGGTGCCCGCAGTTGAAGAAGGATGTTGATAAATTAAAGGGGGTTCAGAGAAGACCCTTGAGAATGATTAAAAGATTAGAAAACATACCTTAAAGTGATACTCAGAGCTCAGTTATTTATCTTAACAAAGAGACTACAATCAACTTACCCCTTAACATTCTAAGTATCTACATGGGGAATAAATACTTAGTATGGGCTCTTCAGTCTAACAGAGAAAGATATAATGTGATCTAATGGAAATTGAAATTGGACAATTTTTGAATCAAGGTTGGACGTTTTTCTAAAAGATATGCTCTAGAAATATGTATGCCGTTTGTTATACAGGTAATCAGTGTTTACAGTAGTCCCTTCTGGCCTTGGAATCTATTTTCATGTGTCAGGTGGACAGCAAGTATAGGCATAAGATTTAGCCTGCTAGTCAGTTGGTCATCAGGTGTTCCTGATTAACTAGCTTAATTCTGGTTTCAGTTCTTTCATAGACATAAGTTCCACCTGTGGAATAGAAGAGATCTTGATTATTTACATGCTTGTCTTGCTGACAAAAATAAGCTGATTATTCTTGTCAGCTATAGGTGTCTATTCTGGTTTGCACGTCAACAGAATCGTAAGCCATGATCACAGAATCTCTTATTACCATTGAAGATGCACAGGCCAGAAAGAATCCACTTTAACTGTTGCATTCCAGGATGAATTTCACATCTTAAAAAGAAAACTTTTACCTAAAACCTGGCAAACTTGACATGGAAGTTTGTGAGACAAGCAGAATCATGTGATTTTTGTTTAGGGGCATTGTAACATAGCCTTTTGTATATGTTCTCAAGCTTTTCTCTTTTCTTTAAGGCTGTCACTAAAGAAATGTTCGAAGAAGCACTTCGTGCCTTGGCTGATGATGACTTCTTGACTGTGACTGGAAAGACTGTTAGATTGCTATAATGAAATGCTAGTTTAACAGCAGAGTTTCTGTTTTTTCCAAGTACTTCCCTTGAGACCTGTATCACATTTAAGAATATTATTCACTGGCAAAACTCAGGTGGTGATCTGTTGGTGAACCACTGTTAGCACAGTAAATAACTAGATTCTGAAAGACTGCAAAAAGCCGAAATTAAACACAGCAATATTTGTTTGAACAAAATGGGTTATTAACATTTTAGTGCTATGTGTATTTTCAATAAAGTGCTTGGTAGAACAAGCTAACAATTTTTATGCATTTTAAAGCCCAAATGTCAAAATTCTTCTAGAACCACTGCTTTTTGACAGCAATGCAACTTAAATCCGTGCATATTATGCTTTAATATTTTTACTACAGAGAGATTAGTGCTTGTGACTTTTGGAAATTAAAATCCATTGGCTTTATAACAGTTTATTTGCCTTTCTATGCATTTCAAAAAATGAAGCTAAATCTTGGTGAACACTTCAACCCAGTGTTCAGCAACTGCAAACAGACTTCAGTTTGTTTTCTAGCAGTTTAAAAGAACAAAGAAACTATTTTTCCTTTTCCCTCAGATTACTGCTCTATTTCTCTTCTTCCCACCAATGTTTGTAATTGCTGCTGTTCAAAGATGTCTTTCTGTTTTGAACTTAAACTTTTACCATAACAAGCTACAATGAAGTCCAAGTTTCACATTAGGTCATTTTCCTACAGTAAACACACATTGCTGTAAGATTTATAATTCATAGGACAGCTCAGAATGTCTTCCCAGCCATTTTCTCTTTTTTGTTGGGGTGGGGAGGTAAATCAGAGGATGCAAGATGTAGGCATAACATTAATACTACAGACATTTTATAGATGTGGAAAGGTGGCCTTTATCTATCGAATTATGCTCCTCATCGGCTCTCAGAGCACAAGGTCAGGTCTCGCACTGTTTCAGATTATGCACAGCTTCCCTACATGTAAATGAGATCGAGAGTATTTGAACATGACAAAGTTTCTCTAGAAAACAAGCTAAAAGTGAATAAAATTCAATACATTAGAAACTGATCATTTAGTCCTACAAATGAATATTTGTCAATATTCAGTACAGTAAAAAAAAATTAAGCAGGATATTCCAGTGTTCTGCAGTACTAAGTTATTGAAAAGGGGGTAAATAACAAGGAGGACAGAACTTGTAAATGACGACTGTTAGTCAGAAGTAGCACTTAAGCTAGGCAGTGAAAAAAATTAATGTTGACAAATGCCTGGGAATGTATGTTAGAAGGAATAATTTGAAATATTTATACAGGCTGCTGGATTCTAAATTAACCACTGAGAAGAAAGTTGTGGGTGTCTTTATGGCTAGTTCAATGACAAATTCTGGTCTCTGTGGAGCAGCAGTCATACCAAACAAGGCTGCATAAGGAATAGAATAGAAAATACTACCAAAAATAACAACTCATTGAAGTCATGGTACACCACATTTGGAATACTGAGTTCAATTCTGGTTCACCCTATCAAACAATACAGCATACCTAGAGAGGGTTCAGAAATGGGTGTTACTAACTTGTAGAATATATTATTATGGCAGAGGCCAAGAGCTTACTAGGATAAGATACTAATATGAATAAAATATTTTAAAAGGGGGGCGGGGGAGAGACAAAGATGTTAAACTTTATTCTTTAGACCACAAACCAACCTGTGGTTCACAAGTGTTAGGAATAAACTTCTGTTTATTTCACGTTGTCCACGACAAGTGTTCCTGCTCTTTTCCTTTAAGCGTCAGGTAGTGGTCTCAATCAGAGAGGATGCTGAGAATTTCTGTTTATGTGAAGTCTCCATAAAGGAATAGTGTTGTTTTCAATTAATCCAATCTTCACTCCAATTTATTAA
>NW_020715117.1:0-6576 GCF_002925995.2 Terrapene triunguis | reverse complement strand
GTGTTCACATAAGGATAAATTAGTATCTAGTGGGTCTGGCTTGAGCAAACTATATGCTATTTCAGTTTGGTGATGTTATCTTCTCAGTGATTTGTTTGTCAGTGCTTCAGATTGGATATTGAGCAATCCAGGTAATAAATGTCAAACCTGGATGTAATGTCAAAGTCAGTATATTCATTTTACAATGAAATCTGATTTTTAATTGAAACAATTTGTTTGAAATCTGCTAAACTTTCCCCAAACATGTCCAATACCTAAAGTGAACAGTTGATATAGCAGCCTATATTGTTAGCCCTCTTTCGGCTACAAAGAATTCAGTTTCTAATAAAAAGCAACAAAGAGTCCTGTGGCACCTTAAAGACTAACAGATGTATTGGAGCATAAGCTTTCATGGGTGAATGCGCACTTCGTTAGACACATGTAATGGAAATTTCCAGAGGCAGGTATAAATATGCAGGCAAGAATCAGTCTGGAATCAGTTTCTAATGTTGAAATTCCCATATTTAAAGCAGAAGTAAGTCATATAATCATAGAATATCAGGTTTGGAAGGGACCTCAGGAGGTCATCTAGTCCAACCCCCTGCTCAAAGCAGGACCAATCCCCAACTAAATCATCCCAGCCAGGGCTTTGTCAAGCCTGACCTTAAAAAACCTAAAAAATTCCACCATCTCCCTAGATAACCTATTCCAGTGCTTCACCACCCTCCTAGTGAAAAAGTTTTTCCTAATATGCAACCTAAACCTCCCCCACTGCAACTTGAGACCATTATTCCTTGTTCTGCCATCTGCTACCACTGAGAACAGTCTAGATCCATCCTCTTTAGAACCCCCTTTCAGGTAGTTGAAAGTAGCTATGATATCCCCCACTCATTCTTCTCTTGTGCAGACTAAACAATCCCAGTTCCCTCAGTCTCTCCTCATAAGTCATGTGCTCCAGCCCCCTAATCATTTTTGTTGCCCTCCGCTGGACTTTTCCCAATTTTTCCACATCCTTCTTGTAGTATGGGGCCCAAAACTGGACACAGTACTCCAGATGAGGCCTCACCAATGTCGAATAGAGGGGAATGATCACGTCACTCGATCTGCTGGCAGTGTCCCTACTTATACAGCCCAAAATGCCATTAGCCTTCTTGGCAACAAGGGCACACTGTCAACTCATATCCAGTTTCTCGTCCACTGTAACCCTTAGGTCCTTTTCTGCAGAACTGCTGCCTAGCCATTCAGTCCCTAGTCTGTAGCAGTGCATGGGATTCTTCCGTCCTAAGTGCAGGATTCTGCACTTGTCCTTGTTGAACCTCATCAAATATCTTTTGGCCCAATCCTCTAATTTGTCTAGGTCCCTCTGTATCCTATCCCTACCCTCCAGCATATCTACCACTCCTCCCAGTTTAGTGTCATCTGCAAACTTGCTGAGGGTGCAGTCCACGCCATCCTCCAGATCATTAATGGAGATCTTGAACAAAACTGGCCCCAGGACCGACCCTTGGGGCACTCTGCTTGATACCGGCTGCCAACTAGACATGGAGCCATTGATCACTACCTGTTGAGCCCGACGATCTAGCCAGTTTTCTATCCACCGTATAGTCCATTCATCCAGCCCATACTTCTTTAACTTGCTTGCAAGAATACTGTGGGAGACCGTATCAAAAGCTTTGCTAAAGTCAAGGAATAACACGTCCACTGCTTTCCCCTCATCCACAGAGCCAGTTATCTCGTCATAGAAGTCAATATTATATCCTTTGTAACTTTTATGTACTTTTTTCCAAGGGATAACTGCCACTGCCCATAAACGTAAGGAGGAGCTAGCTCAAGCCTATCCAGTCAAAGGGTAAAACACCAGCTCTAAAATACCAACAGCTTTTTGACGATCTCCGTGCACAGTCTGACGCAGTAAGTTTCTGCTTTCTTTGTATACTACTTCGATTTTTCCATCTCATGGGGGATCTTCTGTGTACTCAGCAGGGTCCTCAGTACCGATTATAGTTGTATCTCAGTTGAATAGGAAAACTAAATGGAAATCTCGACTAACAGTGGAGAGATTATTTTACCTCTGTATTTGGCAACTGCTGCTGGAATACTTGTCCAGTTCTGGTGCCCACAGTTCAAAAAGGATGTTGATAAATTAAAGGGGGGTCAGAGAAGACCCCTGAGAATGATTAAAGGATTAGAAAACCTGCCTTAAAGTGATACTAAGAGCTTAGTCTATTTATCTTAACAAAGAGAAGGTTAAAGGGTAAGTTGATTGTAGTCTAAGTATCTACATGGGGAATAAATACTTGGCATGGGCTCTTCAATCTAGCAGAGAAAAATTATAATGTGATCTAATGGAAGTTGAAGTTGGATAATTTTTAAATCAAGGTTGGATGTTTTTCTAAAAGATATGCTCTAGAAATATGTATGCCGTTTGTTATACAGGTAATCAATGTTTACAGTGGTCCCTTCTGGCCTTGGAATCTATTTACTTGCTGTCCACCTGACACATCAGTAAGCATAAGATTAGCCTGCTTGCCAGTTGGTCATCAGGTGTTCCTGATTAACTAGCTTAATTCTGGTTTCAATTAGTGTTTATTTGATAGACATAAGTTCCACCTGTGGAATAGAAGAGATCTTGATTACTTACACACTTGTCTTGCTGACAAAAATAAGCTGATTATTCTCGTCAGCTATAGGCGTCTACTCTGGTTTGTACGTCAACAAAATCGTAAGCCATGATCGCAGAATCTCTTATTACCATTGAGGATGCACAAGCCAGAAAGAACCCACTTTAACTGTTGCATTCCAGGATGAATTTCACAGCTTAAAAAGACAAAACTTTTACCTAAAACCTGGCAAACTTGACATGGAAGTTTGGTGAGACAAGCAGAATCATATGATTTTTGTTTAGGGGCTTTGTAGCATGTAGCCTTTTGTATATGTTCTCAAGCTTTTCTCTTTTCTTTAAGGCTATCACTAAAGAAATGTTCGAAGAAGCACTTCACGCCTTGGCTGATGATGACTTCTTGACTGTGCCTGGAAAGACTGTTAGATTGCTGTAATGAAATGCTAACTTAACAGCAGAGTTTTACTGTTTTTTCCAAGTACTTCCCTTGAGACCTTTCACATTTAAGAATATTATTCACTGTGGCCAAATTCATGTTGGTGACCTGTTGGTGAACACCATTGCCAGCACTGTAAATAACTAGATACTGAAGGACTGCAAAAAGCTGAAATTAAACACAGCAATATTTGTTTGAACAAAATGGGTTACTAACATTTCATTGCAATGTGTATTTTCAATAAAGTGCTTTGTAGAACAAGCTAACAATTTTTATGCATTTTAAAGCCCAAATGTCAAAATTCTTCTAGAACCACTGCTTTTTGACATCAATGCAACTTAAATCAGTGCATATTATTCTTTAGTATTTTTACTACAGAGAGATTAGTGCTTGTGACTTTTGGAAATTAAAATCCATTGCCTTTATTAATAGCTTATTTTCCATTTTATGCATTTCAAAAAGTGAAGCTAAATCTTGGTGAACACTTCAACCCAGTGTTCAGAAACTGCAAACAGACTTCATTTTGTTTTCTAGCAGTTTAAAAGAACAAAGTAACCATTTTTCCTTTCCCCTCAGATTACTGCTCTGTTTCTCTTCCTCCCATCAATGTTTGTAATTGCTGTTCAAAGATGTTTTTCTGCTTTGAACTTAAACTTTTACCATAACAAGCTATAATGAAGTCAAAGTTTCATATTTGGTCATTTTCCTACAGTAAATACATATTGCTGTAAATTTATAATGTATAGGACAGCTCAGGATGTCTTCCCAGTCATTTTCTCTCTTTTGTTGGGGTGAGAAGGTAAATCAGAGGATGCAGCATGTAGGCATAACACTAATACTACAGACATTTTATAGATGTGGAAAGGTGGCCTTTAGCTATTTAATTATGCTCCTCATCTGCTCTCAGAGCACAGGGTCAGTTCTCACACTGTTTCAGATTATGCACAGCTTCCCTACATGTACATGAGATTAAGAGAGTATTTGAACATGACAAAAGAAAGTTTCTCTAGAAAACTGAAAACAAGCTAAAGATGAATAAAGTTCAATACATTAGAAACTGATCATTTAGTCCTAATGTATTGAATTTGTCAACATTTAGTACAGTAAAAAAATTTAAGCAGGATATTCCAGTGTTCTGCAGTACTAAGTTATTGAAAAGGGGGTAAACAGCAAGGAGGATTTGTAAATGACAACTGTTAGTCAGAAGTAGCACGTAAGCTAGCCACACAAAAACAATGCTGACATATGCCTGGGAATGTATGTTAGAAGGAATAATTTGAAATATTAATACAGGCTGCTGGGTTCTAAATTAACCACTGAGAAGAAAGTTGTGGGTGTCTTTATGGCTAGTTCAATGACAAATTCTGGTCTCTGTGGAGCAGCAGTCATACCAAACAAGGCTGCATAAGGAATAGAATAGAAAATACTACCAAAAATAACAACTCATTGAAGTCATGGTACACCACATTTGGAATACTGAGTTCAATTCTGGTTCACCCTATCAAACAATACAGCATACCTAGAGAGGGTTCAGAAATGGGTGTTACTAACTTGTAGAATATATTGTTATGGCAGAGGCTAAGAGCTTACTAGGATAAGATACTAATATGAATAAAAGATTTAAAAAAAAAAAAGGCAGGTGGGGCATAAAGATGTAAAATGTTATTCTTCAGACCACAAACCAACCTGTGATTCGCAAGTGTTAGTTTGATGCATTGGGGGGGGAGGGGGTGTAGCTCCCTTTGATGGAGACCCAGCCAGCCAGTTAGCTATAAAATCCCACTTGGTCTGTTCTCTGCTTGCTTTACCTGTAAAGGGTTAACAAGCCCACAGGTAAAAGAAAAGGAGTGGGCACCTGACCAAAAGAGCCAATGGGAAGGTAGAACTTTTTAAAATTGGGAAAGAAACTTTCCCTTTGTCTGTTGTTCTCTGGGCTGCAGGGACGGAGCAACAATGCTGTGTAAGACTTGAACCAGGTATGAAAATTCATCTTCCATACCTAGAAAAAATTACTTGGATAGGGAATGTTTAGTTAAAAAATAAACCTGATTGTGTCTATTTTGGCTTGTGGATCTCCTCTGTGCTAACCCCAGATGCTTTTGTTTGCTTGTAACCTTTAAGCTGAACCCCCCCCAAAAAAGGTATTTTGGGTGCTTGATTTTTGAAATAGCTTTTTTAAAATCTAGCAAAAGCCTAAATTCCAGGTGTAATTTTTTCCTTTTTGTTTTTAATAAAATTTACCTTTTTTAAGAACAGGATTGGATTTTTGGTGTCCTAAGAAGTTTGTGCATGTTGTTTGATTAGCTGGTAGCCACAGCTAATTTCCTTTTTCTTTCTCAGCTCTTCCCTGGATGTGGGGTGAAAGAGCTTTAGCGTACTGCAAAGGGAGGAATTCCCAAGTGCTCCTTCCTGGGTTCAAAGGTGTTGGGGTTTTTTTTGTTTGTTTGTTTGTTTGTTTTTTGCATTTGGATGGTGGAAGCGTTTACCAAGACAATGTCAGAGAACAGCTATAACCTTGGGAGTGTAATACAAGCCTGGAGAGGCCAGTATTAATTTTTAAAATCCTTGCGGGCCCCCACTTCTGCACTTGGAGTCACAGAGTGCGGATTCAGCCTTGACAGTTAGGAAGAAACTTCTATGTTTATTTCAAGTTGTCCACGGCATGTTTTCTTGCTCTTTTCCTTTAAGCATCTGGTACTGGTCTTGATCAGAGAGGATGTAGAACTAAATTGATGACTGGTCCAATGGCAATTCCTCGGTTAGGTTTCTCCAGGAAGGAGGAATAATTAAAAGCTATTTTGTATAAAACTTGAATTAAAACAACACCCCCAGTTACTGCTATAGGAGGAGAAATCCCTAAGTAAAGATCAGTTTTCAAGGACAGAAAGAATTATCATACAGAAATAGCAGACCCCATCTGCTTACAACCTAAAGCTACATTTTACCTACAACAAATTTAAAATGCATGTTGAAACATGCCTCTAAGAAACACTGCCAGGCAAGTTTGTTTTTTTCCCCTGAAATAAATACAAAGCACTAATTAATCATGTGGTGTTTTCCAGCGCTTGTACTTCAGCTCCCTTTCAATTCAGTAGCATTCCCCACTCTCCATTTGCTGATATTTTTGTCCCCCGTTTCAAAAATAGCAAGTTAGGCTTATATAGTACTTCCTTTGGGGAAATTATGCTAGAGCCTAATCAAGCTGTCAGAAACCTTTTCCTGGGCTTCAGCCTATGTTTTCATCTTCACAGCATTCATAATCAATGTATTATCCTAAAAATAATTCCTCTCTAATCCTTACTGTTGTAGAGAATAGCTTTAGAAGAAAGAGGTAGCAGCTTGCTACTCATTTGACTCTTACGCTTTTGCTCAAAAGACCTTATACTTGAAGGAAATGAACTGGAAATTCTCTGGAGCAGGGGAATAAATTTCCAGATCACTGCATGCTCCTATGAGGTGGCTCTTAAAATTTCTACGTGGTCTTACACATATGTACCAGATCTATTTGAAGAATTTACATCTTCTCAAATTCCACATTAGT
>NW_020715116.1:0-6577 GCF_002925995.2 Terrapene triunguis | reverse complement strand
GTGTTCACATAAGGATAAATTAGTATCTAGTGGGTCTGGCTTGAGCAAACTATATGCTATTTCAGTTTGGTGATGTTATCTTCTCAGTGATTTGTTTGTCAGTGCTTCAGATTGGATATTGAGCAATCCAGGTAATAAATGTCAAACCTGGATGTAATGTCAAAGTCAGTATATTCATTTTACAATGAAATCTGATTTTTAATTGAAACAATTTGTTTGAAATCTGCTAAACTTTCCCCAAACATGTCCAATACCTAAAGTGAACAGTTGATATAGCAGCCTATATTGTTAGCCCTCTTTCGGCTACAAAGAATTCAGTTTCTAATAAAAAGCAACAAAGAGTCCTGTGGCACCTTAAAGACTAACAGATGTATTGGAGCATAAGCTTTCATGGGTGAATGCGCACTTCGTTAGACGCATGTAATGGAAATTTCCAGAGGCAGGTATAAATATGCAGGCAAGAATCAGTCTGGAATCAGTTTCTAATGTTGAAATTCCCATATTTAAAGCAGAAGTAAGTCATATAATCATAGAATATCAGGTTTGGAAGGGACCTCAGGAGGTCATCTAGTCCAACCCCCTGCTCAAAGCAGGACCAATCCCCAACTAAATCATCCCAGCCAGGGCTTTGTCAAGCCTGACCTTAAAAAACCTAAAAAATTCCACCATCTCCCTAGATAACCGATTCCAGTGCTTCACCACCCTCCTAGTGAAAAAGTTTTTCCTAATATGCAACCTAAACCTCCCCCACTGCAACTTGAGACCATTATTCCTTGTTCTGCCATCTGCTACCACTGAGAACAGTCTAGATCCATCCTCTTTGGAACCCCCTTTCAGGTAGTTGAAAGTAGCTATCATATCCCCCACTCATTCTTCTCTTCTGCAGACTAAACAATCCCAGTTCCCTCAGTCTCTCCTCATAAATCATGTGCTCCAGCCCCCTAATCATTTTTGTTGCCCTCCGCTGGACTCTTCCCAATTTTTCCACATCCTTCTTGTAGTATGGGGCCCAAAACTGGACACAGTACTCCAGATGAGGCCTCACCGATGTCGAATAGAGGGGAATGATCACGTCACTCGATCTGCTGGCGGTGTCCCTACTTATACAGCCCAAAATGCCGTTAGCCTTCTTGGCAACAAGGGCACACTGTCAACTCATATCCAGTTTCTCGTCCACTGTAACCCTTAGGTCCTTTTCTGCAGAACTGCTGCCTAGCCATTCAGTCCCTAGTCTGTAGCAGTGCATGGGATTCTTCCGTCCTAAGTGCATGATTCTGCACTTGTCCTTGTTGAACCTCATCAAATTTCTTTTGGCCCAATCCTCTAATTTGTCTAGGTCCCTCTGTATCCTATCCCTACCCTCCAGCATATCTACCACTCCTCCCAGTTTAGTGTCATCTGCAAACTTGCTGAGGGTGCAGTCCACGCCATCCTCCAGATCATTAATGGAGATCTTGAACAAAACTGGCCCCAGGACCGACCCTTGGGGCACTCTGCTTGATACCGGCTGCCAACTAGACATGGAGCCATTGATCACTACCTGTTGAGCCCGACGATCTAGCCAGTTTTCTATCCACCGTATAGTCCATTCATCCAGCCCATACTTCTTTAACTTGCTTGCAAGAATACTGTGGGAGACCGTATCAAAAGCTTTGCTAAAGTCAAGGAATAACACGTCCACTGCTTTCCCCTCATCCACAGAGCCAGTTATCTCGTCATAGAAGTCAATATTATATCCTTTGTAACTTTTATGTACTTTTTTCCAAGGGATAACTGCCACTGCCCATAAACGTAAGGAGGAGCTAGCTCAAGCCTATCCAGTCAAAGGGTAAAACACCAGCTCTAAAATACCAACAGCTTTTTGACGATCTCCGTGCACAGTCTGACGCAGTAAGTTTCTGCTTTCTTTGTATACTACTTCGATTTTTCCATCTCATGGGGGATCTTCTGTGTACTCAGCAGGGTCCTCAGTACCGATTATAGTTGTATCTCAGTTGAATAGGAAAACTAAATGGAAATCTCGACTAACAGTGGAGAGATTATTTTACCTCTGTATTTGGCAACTGCTGCTGGAATACTTGTCCAGTTCTGGTGCCCACAGTTCAAAAAGGATGTTGATAAATTAAAGGGGGGTCAGAGAAGACCCCTGAGAATGATTAAAGGATTAGAAAACCTGCCTTAAAGTGATACTAAGAGCTTAGTCTATTTATCTTAACAAAGAGAAGGTTAAAGGGTAAGTTGATTGTAGTCTAAGTATCTACATGGGGAATAAATACTTGGCATGGGCTCTTCAATCTAGCAGAGAAAAATTATAATGTGATCTAATGGAAGTTGAAGTTGGATAATTTTTAAATCAAGGTTGGATGTTTTTCTAAAAGATATGCTCTAGAAATATGTATGCCGTTTGTTATACAGGTAATCAATGTTTACAGTGGTCCCTTCTGGCCTTGGAATCTATTTACTTGCTGTCCACCTGACACATCAGTAAGCATAAGATTAGCCTGCTTGCCAGTTGGTCATCAGGTGTTCCTGATTAACTAGCTTAATTCTGGTTTCAATTAGTGTTTATTTGATAGACATAAGTTCCACCTGTGGAATAGAAGAGATCTTGATTACTTACACACTTGTCTTGCTGACAAAAATAAGCTGATTATTCTCGTCAGCTATAGGCGTCTACTCTGGTTTGTACGTCAACAAAATCGTAAGCCATGATCACAGAATCTCTTATTACCATTGAGGATGCACAAGCCAGAAAGAACCCACTTTAACTGTTGCATTCCAGGATGAATTTCACAGCTTAAAAAGAAAAAACTTTTACCTAAAACCTGGCAAACTTGACATGGAAGTTTGGTGAGACAAGCAGAATCATATAATTTTTGTTTAGGGGCTTTGTAGCATGTAGCCTTTTGTATATGTTCTCAAGCTTTTCTCTTTTCTTTAAGGCTATCACTAAAGAAATGTTCGAAGAAGCACTTCACGCCTTGGCTGATGATGACTTCTTGACTGTGCCTGGAAAGACTGTTAGATTGCTGTAATGAAATGCTAACTTAACAGCAGAGTTTTACTGTTTTTTCCAAGTACTTCCCTTGAGACCTTTCACATTTAAGAATATTATTCACTGTGGCCAAATTCATGTTGGTGACCTGTTGGTGAACACCATTGCCAGCACTGTAAATAACTAGATACTGAAGGACTGCAAAAAGCTGAAATTAAACACAGCAATATTTGTTTGAACAAAATGGGTTACTAACATTTCATTGCAATGTGTATTTTCAATAAAGTGCTTTGTAGAACAAGCTAACAATTTTTATGCATTTTAAAGCCCAAATGTCAAAATTCTTCTAGAACCACTGCTTTTTGACATCAATGCAACTTAAATCAGTGCATATTATTCTTTAGTATTTTTACTACAGAGAGATTAGTGCTTGTGACTTTTGGAAATTAAAATCCATTGCCTTTATTAATAGCTTATTTTCCATTTTATGCATTTCAAAAAGTGAAGCTAAATCTTGGTGAACACTTCAACCCAGTGTTCAGAAACTGCAAACAGACTTCATTTTGTTTTCTAGCAGTTTAAAAGAACAAAGTAACCATTTTTCCTTTCCCCTCAGATTACTGCTCTGTTTCTCTTCCTCCCATCAATGTTTGTAATTGCTGTTCAAAGATGTTTTTTCTGCTTTGAACTTAAACTTTTACCATAACAAGCTATAATGAAGTCAAAGTTTCATATTTGGTCATTTTCCTACAGTAAATACATATTGCTGTAAATTTATAATGTATAGGACAGCTCAGGATGTCTTCCCAGTCATTTTCTCTCTTTTGTTGGGGTGAGAAGGTAAATCAGAGGATGCAGCATGTAGGCATAACACTAATACTACAGACATTTTATAGATGTGGAAAGGTGGCCTTTAGCTATTTAATTATGCTCCTCATCTGCTCTCAGAGCACAGGGTCAGTTCTCACACTGTTTCAGATTATGCACAGCTTCCCTACATGTACATGAGATCAAGAGAGTATTTGAACATGACAAAAGAAAGTTTCTCTAGAAAACTGAAAACAAGCTAAAGATGAATAAAGTTCAATACATTAGAAACTGATCATTTAGTCCTAATGTATTGAATTTGTCAACATTTAGTACAGTAAAAAAATTTAAGCAGGATATTCCAGTGTTCTGCAGTACTAAGTTATTGAAAAGGGGGTAAACAGCAAGGAGGATTTGTAAATGACAACTGTTAGTCAGAAGTAGCACGTAAGCTAGCCACACAAAAACAATGCTGACATATGCCTGGGAATGTATGTTAGAAGGAATAATTTGAAATATTAATACAGGCTGCTGGGTTCTAAATTAACCACTGAGAAGAAAGTTGTGGGTGTCTTTATGGCTAGTTCAATGACAAATTCTGGTCTCTGTGGAGCAGCAGTCATACCAAACAAGGCTGCATAAGGAATAGAATAGAAAATACTACCAAAAATAACAACTCATTGAAGTCATGGTACACCACATTTGGAATACTGAGTTCAATTCTGGTTCACCCTATCAAACAATACAGCATACCTAGAGAGGGTTCAGAAATGGGTGTTACTAACTTGTAGAATATATTGTTATGGCAGAGGCTAAGAGCTTACTAGGATAAGATACTAATATGAATAAAAGATTTAAAAAAAAAAAAGGCAGGTGGGGCATAAAGATGTAAAATGTTATTCTTCAGACCACAAACCAACCTGTGATTCGCAAGTGTTAGTTTGATGCATTGGGGGGGGAGGGGGTGTAGCTCCCTTTGATGGAGACCCAGCCAGCCAGTTAGCTATAAAATCCCACTTGGTCTGTTCTCTGCTTGCTTTACCTGTAAAGGGTTAACAAGCCCACAGGTAAAAGAAAAGGAGTGGGCACCTGACCAAAAGAGCCAATGGGAAGGTAGAACTTTTTAAAATTGGGAAAGAAACTTTCCCTTTGTCTGTTGTTCTCTGGGCTGCAGGGACGGAGCAACGATGCTGTGTAAGACTTGAACCAGGTATGAAAATTCATCTTCCATACCTAGAAAAAATTACTTGGATAGGGAATGTTTAGTTAAAAAATAAACCTGATTGTGTCTATTTTGGCTTGTGGATCTCCTCTGTGCTAACCCCAGATGCTTTTGTTTGCTTGTAACCTTTAAGCTGAACCCCCCCCAAAAAAGGTATTTTGGGTGCTTGATTTTTGAAATAGCTTTTTTAAAATCTAGCAAAAGCCTAAATTCCAGGTGTAATTTTTTCCTTTTTGTTTTTAATAAAATTTACCTTTTTTAAGAACAGGATTGGATTTTTGGTGTCCTAAGAAGTTTGTGCATGTTGTTTGATTAGCTGGTAGCCACAGCTAATTTCCTTTTTCTTTCTCAGCTCTTCCCTGGATGTGGGGTGAAAGAGCTTTAGCGTACTGCAAAGGGAGGAATTCCCAAGTGCTCCTTCCTGGGTTCAAAGGTGTTGGGGTTTTTTTTGTTTGTTTGTTTGTTTGTTTTTTGCATTTGGATGGTGGAAGCGTTTACCAAGACAATGTCAGAGAACAGCTATAACCTTGGGAGTGTAATACAAGCCTGGAGAGGCCAGTATTAATTTTTAAAATCCTTGCAGGCCCCCACTTCTGCACTTGGAGTCACAGAGTGCGGATTCAGCCTTGACAGTTAGGAAGAAACTTCTATGTTTATTTCAAGTTGTCCACGGCATGTTTTCTTGCTCTTTTCCTTTAAGCATCTGGTACTGGTCTTGATCAGAGAGGATGTAGAACTAAATTGATGACTGGTCCAATGGCAATTCCTCGGTTAGGTTTCTCCAGGAAGGAGGAATAATTAAAAGCTATTTTGTATAAAACTTGAATTAAAACAACACCCCCAGTTACTGCTATAGGAGGAGAAATCCCTAAGTAAAGATCAGTTTTCAAGGACAGAAAGAATTATCATACAGAAATAGCAGACCCCATCTGCTTACAACCTAAAGCTACATTTTACCTACAACAAATTTAAAATGCATGTTGAAACATGCCTCTAAGAAACACTGCCAGGCAAGTTTGTTTTTTTCCCCTGAAATAAATACAAAGCACTAATTAATCATGTGGTGTTTTCCAGCGCTTGTACTTCAGCTCCCTTTCAATTCAGTAGCATTCCCCACTCTCCATTTGCTGATATTTTTGTCCCCCGTTTCAAAAATAGCAAGTTAGGCTTATATAGTACTTCCTTTGGGGAAATTATGCTAGAGCCTAATCAAGCTGTCAGAAACCTTTTCCTGGGCTTCAGCCTATGTTTTCATCTTCACAGCATTCATAATCAATGTATTATCCTAAAAATAATTCCTCTCTAATCCTTACTGTTGCAGAGAATAGCTTTAGAAGAAAGAGGTAGCAGCTTGCTACTCATTTGACTCTTACGCTTTTGCTCAAAAGACCTTATACTTGAAGGAAATGAACTGGAAATTCTCTGGAGCAGGGGAATAAATTTCCAGATCACTGCATGCTCCTATGAGGTGGCTCTTAAAATTTCTACGTGGTCTTACACATATGTACCAGATCTATTTGAAGAATTTACATCTTCTCAAATTCCACATTAGT
>NW_020715115.1:0-4134 GCF_002925995.2 Terrapene triunguis | reverse complement strand
ATTTTTTTCAGCTGTCAAGAATTACCTCTCTCTTCTGTGCATGCAGCTGTGATAATCTTCAAGAAAACAGATCACACACCGACCTTCCCACAAAACAAAACGCCCCCCAAAATCGCTTTCTAAAATTAGAAAGCCTCAAGAAATAACTTAAAATATGCATATTCTTCACAATTGAAAAAACGGGTCACTTGGAAATAAATGTTCTCTAATTAAAAAAAAAAACTTCTGGAGAATGCGGGCATCGATCCCGCTACCTCTCGCATGCTAAGCGAGCGCTCTACCATTTGAGCTAATTCCCCTTACAGAGAAAAAGATTCAGCTATGTGTGAGTCACTGTTTTCTAGCTCCTCCTTGCCCAAATGACTCAGGGGAAATGACACTGTAATCTTCTCAGGCACCATATGAGTTTCCAGCACAAGTTATTTCGGAAGGAACATTCTGCTTTGCAGCCAAGAGTAAGAATACGGAGCTCAAATTGATAGCGGATTATTAGTGGGACTAAAACCCATAGTCTTTACAAGAGACTGCAGAAATTGGTTATTTTAGGACAATTCCTCAGATCTTTACAAGCAAAAACAAACTGATTTGGATTTTATTAAGACGAGTTCTGCTGGAGTAAAATAGGAGCCAAGAGCTCAGCGTTTGACTGGTTACAAATTAGCCAACTGAGCAGTAACTGGATCACACACCTTTTCAAACAGGTCTGCGGAGCCAAACGACGGGTAGACTCATCTGCACAACTGAACAGTTATCACACTTAAGCTGTACCATACTGCTCTTAAAAAAACTTATATAATTATTTCAACAGATTTGAATTAAAAATAATTAACAGGCTACACAGAAATTTTCCCCAGTATAACAGTAATCCCTGGGTAGCAACAAGCCAGCCAACTCGCTCTAATACCCTTCACAGACACTATTGTGGTAGGTGTAGCTGGGGGGAAACGGCATGGCTGTACTGCCCCTGAAATCTGCAGTGACCCTTTCGGGCTGTGGGAAGTAAGGTGTACATTAAACAAAAGGTAAAATCAGGTCCCAGCCAGTCCCAAAACTGGGAGCTGCAAAAGGTACCTTCGTTTTTCCCTTGGGTCCTGCACTTCCCACAGCTTGGCTGAACCCAAGAATTGAGGCCACTGTGGTTATTGGAGAATCTTCTACGAGTATATTCCCATTCATCTCTACTTTTATTTTTCTGTACTTTTTCATGTTCCCCTTTTTAAAAATACTGTATTGATTTTTAAAGTAAAAATACTCTATTCGATGCAGAAAGAAAAGGAATTATGACTATTTAACAAACAAGGGAAGTAGTTAAATTATTAGTCACTTCAATACACACTTTCCAAATATATCAACTTGGCCAGCAGTGAAAAATGGGTGTAACAAATAACTTATTTCACTATGACAATTGTGTAGGGTGCAATAACATGAAATAGTGCATACAAGGAATAAGTCTCTATCTTTTCACAGAACAAGTACATCATGGACAGTGCATGCTTCTTCATGTTGTCCCACCAATCTGACTCACCCCTAGCCTTGAGACCACCTCTGGGGTGAAAGGGTAGTTAAGTCTCCCAACCCCATTCAGTCCTTAGTCTCCCTGCTGAGACTGCCAGCAAAGGTGTCATTATTACCATTTGTGTAGTGATTTTTGGACAAGTCTTCACATTACACTTGGACTTAAAAATACAATAAATGTACTGAACTATTTGTATTTGTATTATGTCTTCATGGGATTTAAAACAATACAAAATTATACATCAACATTTCAAAAGCTACAGGCAAGTAAAAAGATTTACAAAAACTAAATCCTGAACTGTTCCACATCTATTCTCCTTAGAAATCATGTGGCTTCTTGTATATCTATGTTTTCCTTTAGATGAAACAAATTCCTCTCATATATTACATTCATCAATGTTGTCAGTCATCTTCTAAATACTGTGCTCTTTAGAAGTCATTTCTGTCATATCAACATACCAATCTCTTCAAACTAGGACTCAAAGATTCTCCAAGCCTGAAGTATCAATCTCTTGCATAACCCAAGATAATTGCAATTCATCTTGAAAAGATTTTTGTAATCCTATTGACTGATGAAACCTCACGTAGCAAATATTTCATTTTCATATTGCACTCCTGGACACTTGTTTAAATGTGTTCTACTTGGACAATAAAGGGCAGAGGCGGCTCCAGGCACCAGCGCTCCAAGCACGTGCCTGGGGCGGCAAGCCACAGGGGGGCGGCCTGACGGTCAGTGTGAGGGCGGCAGTCAAGCTGCCTTTGGCAGCATGCCTGCGGGAGGTCCGCCATGGCTTCGGCGGCAATTCGGCAGCGGGTACACCGAAGGCGCGGGACCGGTGGACCTCCCGCAGGCATGCCGCCGAATCCGCGTTACCAGCGGACCTCCCACAGGCATGCCGCCGAAGGCTGCCTCACTGCCGTGCTTGGGGCAGCGAAATACATAGAGCTGCCCCTGATGAAGGGTGCTGGTAATATGGGAAACAGGATGGTAATTTGTCATATTATTTGGCAATATATTAGTATTAGAAATTCCTGGTCAAGTATTACCAGTGTTCACTTCTGGGAGAATTCTGCACCAAAAAATTAAAAATTCTGCACATATTTTAAAATTCTGCATATTTTATTTCTCAAAATAACAGTATATAATCATACCAGTTTCAATCATTTTGGTCATTTATTTCAACATTCCTGTCAGCAACTGTCTGTAACAATACAGACAAAAAAAAATCCCCCAGCAGAAGAAACCCATATGACAACCCAGTGCCTGTATCTCTGCTACCTCCCCCCACACCCCCAGAGCCCAGCCAGGGAGCCAGATACTACACCCTTCCCCCGAGAGCCCAGCTGCAGGGTGTCCCCAATCCAGACACTTGCCCCCACCCCTCGCAGCCCAGCTGCGCACCCCTCGCCAGCCCAGACACTTGCACCCCTTCCCCCAGAGCCCAGCCCGCAGAGTGCCCCCAAGGCCCAGACACTTGCACCCTTCCCCCAAGAGCCCAGCTGTGCCGCCCCCCACTTCCCCACAGCCCAGACACACACACACACCCTACCGCCCCGCTGCCCAGCTGCAGGAGTAAGTGTTATAGATATATACTGAATCATAAAGTAGTGGATGAATCAGAATGACATTTGTTACATATGCCTTTCTTGTTGTATAGTATTGAGCTTGGATAGTTTTTGGCTAGAGTTTCAGAGTATTCATTATCGAAAATGAAGAAAGAATTCATACATTCAGAACTGGGTGAGATTGCACATGCAGTTCTGCTCACTGATTTGCTGTTCCAGGTCTCTGAAAAAAAGAGTGTCAGAAGTCAGTTTCAGAAAGGAGGATTTCCCTCCCTTTTGCTTACAATTATAGGGCATGACTATTCTCACATTGGTGTAAAAAGAATAACTCTTTACATCAATTTCGTTACTTCAGATTCTAATTCATACTGATATATATTAGATCATTAGCATTTCTTTGCCATCAAGATAAATGGGACACTAAAACAGACAAAGAGGCGGTGATGGGATGAAGCAAGGATGGAAGGGTGTGTATTGTGGAATGGGGTCCTGGATTTTTACTTATTTCTCATTCAGAGTTTGTATGGGAATGGGAACTTTCCCAGCCCACTATGCATGACACGTGAAGCTGATGTCCACAAAAATCAAATCTCTGGCTCCTTCTCTGCTTCACTCCTCCACCTCCTTGTTTTCAGTGCCATCTATCCTCTATGTTTACACATTTGGGATTGTCCAGGATAAACCTAAAGCACTTGGACAGGTATTTGCTAATTCAAAGTGTCTATAATTAATTATTTATATAAAAACTATGGTCAACTGTGTGTTCACTTAACATGTACAGGGAGAAAGAAGCAGTCCGCAGCTGGAAAGCCAAATAGCTGTGAGTTTGTTTAACTCTCCCTCTCTCTTTCCCCTCCCCCCCCACTACTCTCCAAAAAGGGAAACTTGGGAATTTTGTTTCTGTCCTGAATAAAGGAGGAATGCAGATGTGGGAAAGAGTTTAGGTGATTTTATTTGTTTGCTTTGACCCAGAAGAAAGAGGGAATCAAGGAGTTTTGCTCAATCCTGAGACAAAAGGAATCAGCGAACTCCACTGTTTCTCTGATCCTGGAG
>NW_020715114.1:0-6239 GCF_002925995.2 Terrapene triunguis | reverse complement strand
GGAATATTCAGAACGCTAAAGGTATTTTACACCAAAATTAAGATATCACTATATAATCAGATGGTATTTCCACTTCACACTTAAACAGTTTTCTGTCACCAATTATGATGTACTCAGTTAATATTCAACAGACACTATTCCAGACCAGGGTGGATAAAAATCAATGATTTAAAAAAAAAATTTAAAAATCAGATTTTTTTAATTTAAATTGGATTTTTTTGATAAAATGCTTTTTCAGAAAAAAACCTATCTAAAGGTAGTTTTAATTAAGATATCTTTGCACTATAATGTATCTCATCATGGAATAGGGATTATAAATTCTAATTCTATAGTATGAGACAATATATTCATGTCATGTTTAAGAAAAGTTTTGTAAATGAGTTCCAATAGTTCATGGATTAGGAACCCAATCTTATGTGGTTACAGGGGCTTCTGTATATATTATTTAGGTTAATCTTTCTATCTACCCAATGGGACTCAGTGCTCAGTCTAGAAGATACCCTCAGAGATGCTTAGTTTTACAGTTCTCAAACTGTGGATTTGTGTCTCCAGAGGTAACATGCTTGTTAACAGCAAAAATGTTTTTCTATATATAGAAAAACATTTTTGCTGTATATATATATATATATCGGTGAGAAATAGCAGACCTTCAACTCTATTGTCCCTCTGCAAATTTGTGTACACAGAGTCAATCCCTTACCTCTCTCTAAAAGTGCAAAGTTTCAAAAAGTTCAATGAAGATTGTTGGGGACGGAATAGATCTGGACACGGAGAAGTCTGGAGATAAATGTGAGAAGTGAGGGACATATGCTTGTTTTGTTCAACTATTATCTGTTTGCTGTTGAAGAAAAAAATCCAGAATACTTAACGTTGTTGTTTTAGTTAAATAAAACAATGTAAATGTCTGTCTGGTGATGTTCTCCTCCTAATACAGCATGGCAAGAAAATCCTCCAAATATTAATTATTAACCTATTGAATTAGAGATAGTTCACCTCCCAATGACTTCATAAATATCTGCTTCAGTTACCTTTGGTAAATTAAATAACCAATCATTCATTTTCTGATATAGCTGTAAAACTAATCTGAAAAGTTTTCAAAATAAATCACTGTTTAAAAATGTATAGTATGTACCTTCTAAAAATGAAACCTACATCTATCTCTGAGTTGTGAAGAATATGTATTAAAGTTATAATAACCAACAAGAATGCACTTTTATGTAGAAAACCATGATTAAATCGAGTCTTCCTGACTAGTGATTTAAATCAATTTGGTTTAAATCAAATCCACCCTGCTGGCTAGCCTTGATGTAAATCTGTCTAGAGGGTGTTACCCAGGAACACAACAGGTTTGAGATACACACAGCTAAGTTTCATAACTTCATATACAATGATGATACATGCACACAAACAGGATAATCATACTTAGCAGACTATAACTTTTCCAATGATACCTTACATGACATATGTACAAGATTTATCGCAATTGCGCAATGCATTGCAATTGTGCAACACACAATACATGGTCACCTTCTTTTATACAGCATCACACCACCTGTAAAGTCTTTGTTGATGATGAGATCCAGAAAGAACCTAGCTCAATGTTTACATTCAAAATTGACTTTGCAGAGCCGGCGGTTTAATTTAAAAAGTAATCTAAGCAGATTGGACCTGGAAAATCTTTGAAGCTTCAAAGATAGAACTCCACTACCCTTTTTAGTGATACTTGACAGAAAACAGTACTCCAGCTTTACATGTGTTCTATTAATGATTTGAGACAATTTTCATTTGACATTTCAGTTCACTCAATCAGAGATTGGCTCATGTAATTATCAAGAATTTTGGTGTCTGAGTTGGAAAAAATCTTATTTTTATAGGGCATTCTGCTTCAGCTGTTTGGGGGATCAAGAAAAGATTTCAGTCATACCGGAAGAGGCAATTTTCGTGCTGAGATCAACATTCTTCTGTGTGGTGATCCTGGCACTAGTAAATCACAGCTGCTTCAATATGTCTATAACCTGGTTCCTAGAGGCCAGTACACATCCGGGAAGGGCTCTAGTGCAGTTGGTCTCACTGCATATGTAATGAAGGACCCAGAGACAAGGCAGCTGGTTCTGCAGACAGGTGCTCTGGTTCTCAGTGATAATGGCATTTGCTGTATTGATGAATTTGATAAAATGAATGAAAGTACAAGATCAGTACTGCATGAAGTAATGGAACAACAGACTCTTTCTATTGCCAAGGTAAGACTCTAGCTCAACATTGTACCACGCTACCCAGGTTAATATCTGTTAGATGATTAAATGAGATAATTGAAAAGGTAACATAGGAATTGGAGATAAGACTATTGACAGAATTGGATCACTTAAAACCTCAGAGTTGAATGACAGTATAGATGTTGGAGCTGTATTTCAGTGATAACATTCAGTATGTTGCAGACTCAGTATATATGGCTGCACACTGCATGTAATACTCCTTCCAGATAACCTTGTTCCATTTTGTACCAAAGCTTTTGTAATGAGGTTGTTTCTCTTGATCTAGAGAACCCTTTTTATAAAGCATTTTTGGTGAACCCAGCAAGAGTTAATTCTTTAAAGTCTTTCATGTTAGAATAAGTGAGTCTTGGGACTCTTAACATAGCTGCGGGAATCTTCCTTCCACTAGGAAAGGTTGTTTGCTCTCAAATACGTTTCCTTTTGACAGGCTGGAATTATTTGCCAACTGAATGCTCGCACTTCTGTCCTAGCAGCTGCTAACCCTATAGAGTCGCAGTGGAATCCAAAGAAAACTACTATTGAAAACATCCAACTTCCTCATACGTTGTTATCCAGGTATTACAATTAGACTTCTAGTTCCATGCTGCATGCTTTGTTTTTACAAAACAACTTTCTACCTCTTCCTGTATAAATCGTTTATTTTTGTGTGTGTGTGTGTGTGTGTGTGTGTTTGTGTGTGCGCGCGCTCGTGCGCGCAGGAACTTATTCATTGGGGGTGGCATTTGCAATGTAGAAAGCTGAAGTTTTTTTCTAAATTTACCTTAAAAGTAATGTTCTTAACTAATACTCTAGCAAAGGACTGTAAATGGCTGACCAGTTTCTAGTATATAGTGCTTGGTATTGAATAATGGCATTTGGCAGTGTCTCTAAGGTTTTGTTGTATCCATTGTTCTGCTTGTTTCAAGATTGTGTCACTGCACAGGCACTGGGATTTTAAAATCTCAAGTATTTTACATTTAGTTCTAAGGGCATGTATCTACGCTGGAGCTGGAGTGTAATTTCCAGCTCAAGTAGATATACCTGCTGTAGTGGTCATCAAGCTACAGTGCTAAAGAAAGAAGTGTAGCCACAGCAGTGCAAGCAGTGGGACAGGATAGGTGCTCCAAGCATGATCCCATCTGAAAGTGCATACTCGGGCAGCTAACCTGGGTATGTCTATCCAAGCTGGAAGTTACACCTCAGCTCCAGTGTAGACATACCCTGAGGCCTTGGCTACCCTCGGGACTTCACAGTGCTGCCGCGGCAGCGCTGGGAAGCGCGAGTGTAGTTGCGCTGCCAGCGCTGCGAGAGAGCTCTCACAGCGCTGTATGTACTCCACCTCTCCGAGAGGAATAGCGTGCAGCGCTGTGAGCGAGCGTGCAGCGCTGTACTCGCTGCGCTCAGGGGGGTGTTTTTTCACACCCCTGAGAACAGCAAGTTGCAGCGCTGTACACCGCCAGTGTAGCCAAGGCCTGAGTTGCCTTTTCTTCCTGTCAAACTGTGTTAGCAGCTGGAGTAATTATTTAATAAACAATGATAGAGGCATCACATCTTAGGAAGAGTATAAAAAAATTAGTCTTTCAGCCATTGCATGCTTTACAAATTAAGAAGCCAAATATAATAGTATACAAGTGTATGGTTTGTATTCCTCTGTCAAGTGTCACCCTAATTTCTGGTTTTTTGGTAGGCCGGAGCCTATTGATGATAAATTAAGATTTTTAACCTCTCACCATGAGGCACCTTAGAACTCTTTTAGGCAGTGTAGAAAACAAGTAACTGTGGATGATTATGAGCATCTAATTCCATTGCTTTAATAAATTGCAGGTACTTGTCATCTTTTGAAATCTAATCTGACTAAAAATATGCCCATCACATCCTTCTCAGAATACAGTTGCAACCATGAATTATTCAATACATTAAGTAGATCAACTTCAAATACGTGTAAATAGATTCCCCCTCAAGATCAAACTGGAAGCATGTGTAGACTCCATCACCTCATCACACAGAAGCTTGAGTAAATGAAGTTTACACTATGCCTTCAAGGTCCCAGCCTTCAGAGGTTGTTAGATGAATGATGGGAGAAAATTCCATAGTTGGAAGCCCCCTGAAAACATCCTACCTTCAAATATTGAACTCTGTAGACCGAAAGCAAAATGACATTTTCACTCTTTTTTTTTTAACTTCCTGAGAGTATCCTGTACTCCTGATGTAATGAATAAAATGTCAGATTTTAGATTTCAGACAGCTTCCGCTTGGTTGATCAAAATCATAAAACCAAGTAGTGTAAATGGTAGAAAAAGTTTATGCACTAACTATTGGATCTTTATTCCATGCAGATTTGATCTGATCTTTCTAATGTTGGACCCTCGTGATGAAGCCTACGACAGACGTCTTGCTCACCACTTGGTTGCTCTGTACTACCAAAGTGAAGAGCAGGTGGAAGAAGAGTACATGGACATGGCAGTATTGAGGGATTACCTTGCGTATGCTCGTAGCTATGTTAATCCTAGACTAAGTGAAGAAGCAAGTCAGGCCCTTATTGAGGTAAAAAGTTGTGGATGTGAAATTTAAAGTAAAAGATTTAAAAAGAGAGGGGGGAAAAAACCTTCCTGTGGGATAAGATGTACCAGAACTGTGTACACCATTTCCTTTATTATTAAGCTCTTAACATAGATTTTAAAAAGATTTCATGTATTGACTATTCTCCTTCCTTTTAATCCTGCATGGAAGTCATCGTGTGCTAACCAGTCTGTCCCAGAGCAGGTTTCCTGTACTCTTACAGGGCCATCACATCATTTCAGTAGAACTTGAACTTTCTCATGCTTTTGTGTAGATATTCCTTGGCAGATAGTAGTGATAGGCTTTAGCATTCTATATATTCTTTTGTGGTTTGAGACCAGATTTAGCTATTAATGATAACTGTCTCAATAACTGCACCTGTATTTCCCCCTCCATGATTCACTCTGGAAATGCCCAGTCAAGTCTCCAGCCATCATCTGTCTCTGGATAGGGACCCTTCTCACAGGGGATATTAAGGCTGCACAGCTCCCTGACATCCACTGTGATGTCCCCAGCAAGCCAATCTACTTAAGGACCAGCCCGTGTGCATTGCTTTCTCTGAGGACAAGAATAGTGATTTTTACCAGTCACCCCACAGCTCTTCCAAGCAAACATTTATCCACAGGGCAAAAGCATTATAGAGAAAACAAAAACAATAAACAGATTTAAATCCCCCGCTAAAGGTCACTAATTTTCCGAATGGGGAGGCTGATGGGCCCACCTCCCTTTCACCTTTCCGCAAAGAGGTGGGGCTTCCCCTTGGGCAGCAAGTTATGTCCATTTGCTGAATCAAAACGAAGGCCATGAGTTGGGCTCATCCTCTTATACCAAAGCCCTTTCTTTGTTTCCTAGTCTCTGGAAAACACAGTCTGACCCAGTCTATGCAAACCACCACCGGGCGTGGAACTTTTCTGGAAGAGTTTAACGTTCATGAATTTAATACAATGATCCCCAAAGATACTGTGTAGGGTTTCAAGAATACTCTGCCCAATTTATTATGGCTTTTTTACAGGATCAAGCATGAGGAGAGACATACTAGCTGTGGTAGATGTCAGTCATGGCAAGGGAAATAGTGAAGATGTATACGGCATTTATATTTAAGGGGATACACAATATTTGGAATTTTTTTTCCCAGGCTGATAATCCTCTGAAGGATGGAGTCTGGATACATCCTACATAATACATTTGTGAATTACTCATACCCCTTCCTTTTCCTTCAGGCTTATGTGGACATGAGAAAGATTGGCAGTGGTAGAGGAATGGTTTCTGCATACCCCACCAGCTTGAGTCTTTGATCCGTCTGGCAGAAGCTCATGCTAAAGTACGTTTTTCCAACAAGGTTGAAACAATTGATGTTGAAGAAGCAAAACGCCTCCTTCGGGAAGCTCTGAAACAGTCTGCTACTGATCCAAGAACTGGCATTGTGGA
>NW_020715113.1:0-9305 GCF_002925995.2 Terrapene triunguis | reverse complement strand
ATTTTTTTCAGCTGTCAAGAATTACCTCTCTCTTCTGTGCATGCAGCTGTGATAATCTTCAAGAAAACAGATCACACACCGACCTTCCCACAAAACAAAACGCCCCCCAAAATCGCTTTCTAAAATTAGAAAGCCTCAAGAAATAACTTAAAATATGCATATTCTTCACAATTGAAAAAACGGGTCACTTGGAAATAAATGTTCTCTAATTAAAAAAAAAAAACTTCTGGAGAATGCGGGCATCGATCCCGCTACCTCTCGCATGCTAAGCGAGCGCTCTACCATTTGAGCTAATTCCCCTTACAGAGAAAAAGATTCAGCTATGTGTGAGTCACTGTTTTCTAGCTCCTCCTTGCCCAAATGACTCAGGGGAAATGACACTGTAATCTTCTCAGGCACCATATGAGTTTCCAGCACAAGTTATTTCGGAAGGAACATTCTGCTTTGCAGCCAAGAGTAAGAATACGGAGCTCAAATTGTTAGCGGATTATTAGTGGGACTAAAACCCATAGTCTTTACAAGAGACTGCAGAAATTGGTTATTTTAGGACAATTCCTCAGATCTTTACAAGCAAAAACAAACTGATTTGGATTTTATTAAGACGCGTTTTGCTGCAGTAAAATAGGAGCCAAGAGCTCAGCATTTGACTGGTTACAAATTAGTCAACTGAGCAGTAACTGGATCACGCACCTTTTCAAACAGGTCTGCGGAGCCAAACGACGGGTAGACTCATCTGCACAACTGAACAGTTATCACACTTAAGCTGTATCATGTGGCTCTTAAAAAAACTTATATAATTATCTCAACAGATTTGAATTAAAAGTAATTAACAGGCTACACAGAAATTTTCCCCAGTATAACAGTAATCCCTGGGTAGCAAAAAGCCAGCCAACTCGCTCTAATACCCTTCACAGACACTATTGTAGTAGGTGTAGCTGGGGGGAAACGGCATGGCTGTACTGCCCCTGAAATCTGCAGTGACCCTTTCGGGCTGTGGGAAGTAAGGTGTACATTAAACAAAAGGTAAAATCAGGTCCCAGCCAGTCCCAAAACTGGGAGCTGCAAAAGGTACCTTCGTTTTTCCCTTGGGTCCTGCACTTCCCACAGCTTGGCTGAACCCAAGAATTGAGGCCACTGTGGTTATTGGAGAATCTTCTACGAGTATATTCCCATTCATCTCTACTTTTATTTTTCTGTACTTTTTCATGTTCCCCTTTTTAAAAATACTGTATTGATTTTTAAAGTAAAAATACTCTATTCAATGCAGAAAGAAAAGGAATTATGACTATTTAACAAACAAGGGAAGTAGTTAAATTATTAGTCACTTCAATACACACTTTCCAAATATATCAACCTGGCCAGCAGTGAAAAATGGGTGTAACAAATAACTTATTTCACTATAGCAATTGTGTAGGGTGCAATAATATGAAACAGTGCATACAAGGAATAAGTCCCTATCTTTCCACAGAACAAGTACATCATGGACAGTGCATGCTTCTTCATGTTGTCCCACCAATCTGACTCACCCCTAGCCTTGAGACCACCTCTGGGGTGAAAGGGTAGTTAAGTCTCCCAACCCCATTCAGTCCTTAGTCTCCCTGCTGAGACTGCCAGCAAAGGTGTCATTATTACCATTTGTGTAGTGATTTTTGGACAAGTCTTCACATTACACTTGGACTTAAAAATACAATAAATGTACTGAACTATTTGTATTTGTATTATGTCTTCATGGGATTTAAAACAATACAAAATTATACATCAACATTTCAAAAGCTACAGGCAAGTAAAAAGATTTACAAAAACTAAATCCTGAACTGTTCCACATCTATTCTCCTTAGAAATCATGTGGCTTCTTGTATATCTATGTTTTCCTTTAGATGAAACAAATTCCTCTCATATATTACATTCATCAATGTTGTCAGTCATCTTCTAAATACTGTGCTCTTTAGAAGTCATTTCTGTCATATCAACATACCAATCTCTTCAAACTAGGACTCAAAGATTCTCCAAGCCTGAAGTATCAATCTCTTGCATAACCCAAGATAATTGCAATTCATCTTGAAAAGATTTTTGTAGTCCTATTTACTGATGAAACCTCACGTAGCAAATATTTCATTTTCATATTGCACTCCTGGACACTTGTTTAAATGTGTTCTACTTGGACAATAAAGGGCAGAGGCGGCTCCAGGCACCAGCGCTCCAAGCACGTGCCTGGGGCGGCAAGCCACAGGGGGGTGGCCTGACGGTCAGTGTGAGGGCGGCAGTCAAGCTGCCTTTGGCAGCATGCCTGCGGGAGGTCCGCCATGGCTTCGGCGGCAATTCGGCAGCGGGTACACCGAAGGCGCGGGACCGGTGGACCTCCCGCAGGCATGCCGCCGAATCCGCGTTACCAGCGGACCTCCCACAGGCATGCCGCCGAAGGCTGCCTCACTGCCGTGCTTGGGGCAGCGAAATACATAGAGCTGCCCCTGATGAAGGGTGCTGGTAATATGGGAAACAGGATGGTAATTTGTCATATTATTTGGCAATATATTAGTATTAGAAATTCCTGGTCAAGTATTACCAGTGTTCACTTCTGGGAGAATTCTGCACCAAAAAATTAAAAATTCTGCACATATTTTAAAATTCTGCATATTTTATTTCTCAAAATAACAGTATATAATCATACCAGTTTCAATCATTTTGGTCATTTATTTCAACATTCCTGTCAGCAACTGTCTGTAACAATACAGACAAAAAAAAATCCCCCAGCAGAAGAAACCCATATGACAACCCAGTGCCTGTATCTCTGCTACCTCCCCCCACACCCCCAGAGCCCAGCCAGGGAGCCAGATACTACACCCTTCCCCCGAGAGCCCAGCTGCAGGGTGTCCCCAATCCAGACACTTGCCCCCACCCCTCGCAGCCCAGCTGCGCACCCCTCGCCAGCCCAGACACTTGCACCCCTTCCCCCAGAGCCCAGCCCGCAGAGTGCCCCCAAGGCCCAGACACTTGCACCCTTCCCCCAAGAGCCCAGCTGTGCCGCCCCCCACTTCCCCACAGCCCAGACACACACACACACCCTACCGCCCCGCTGCCCAGCTGCAGGAGTAAGTGTTATAGATATATACTGAATCATAAAGTAGTGGATGAATCAGAATGACATTTGTTACATATGCCTTTCTTGTTGTATAGTATTGAGCTTGGATAGTTTTTGGCTAGAGTTTCAGAGTATTCATTATCGAAAATGAAGAAAGAATTCATACATTCAGAACTGGGTGAGATTGCACATGCAGTTCTGCTCACTGATTTGCTGTTCCAGGTCTCTGAAAAAAAGAGTGTCAGAAGTCAGTTTCAGAAAGGAGGATTTCCCTCCCTTTTGCTTACAATTATAGGGCATGACTATTCTCACATTGGTGTAAAAAGAATAACTCTTTACATCAATTTCGTTACTTCAGATTCTAATTCATACTGATATATATTAGATCATTAGCATTTCTTTGCCATCAAGATAAATGGGACACTAAAACAGACAAAGAGGCGGTGATGGGATGAAGCAAGGATGGAAGGGTGTGTATTGTGGAATGGGGTCCTGGATTTTTACTTATTTCTCATTCAGAGTTTGTATGGGAATGGGAACTTTGCCAGCCCACTATGCATGACACGTGAAGCTGATGTCCACAAAAATCAAATCTCTGGCTCCTTCTCTGCTTCACTCCCCCACCTCCTTGTTTTCAGTGCCATCTATCCTCTATGTTTACACATTTGGGATTGTCCAGGATAAACCTAAAGCACTTGGACAGGTATTTGCTAATTCAAAGTGTCTATAATTAATTATTTATATAAAAACTATGGTCAACTGTGTGTTCACTTAACATGTACAGGGAGAAAGAAGCAGTCCGCAGCTGGAAAGCCAAATAGCTGTGAGTTTGTTTAACTCTCCCTCTCTCTTTCCCCTCCCCCCCCACTACTCTCCAAAAAGGGAAACTTGGGAATTTTGTTTCTGTCCTGAATAAAGGAGGAATGCAGATGTGGGAAAGAGTTTAGGTGATTTTATTTGTTTGCTTTGACCCAGAAGAAAGACGGAATCAAGGAGTTTTGCTCAATCCTGAGACAAAAGGAATCAGCGAACTCCACTGTTTCTCTGATCCTGGAGGGGGGAACTTTAGGACTATATTTATTACATGCCCTAAATAAAACACTTCTTGTTTCAGTTTCCTTTCTTGATTTGACTGAGATTCTTTATAGCAGAATGACATTCCATATATTCCCCCTCTTTTCCCACTGCCTCACCAATATTCAGAATACTAACTGAACTCCAGTCTTTGCAGGATAGCTGGGTTAGAGTCCAAATAAATATATTTTCCCCTTATAAGTGGGATTATCTTTATTCTATTGTAATACTCTGAAATTACCCCTAGATTCTGTAGAACCAAATCCTTAAATAAAACTCAACTCATCCACTTCCCACGAGACATAAAATTCATGGCATGACAGTGTAGATTTTAACTCTTTTCTGTATGGGGGAGGGGGCCTTACACGCTAACTCAGATCTTTGCCATGATCAAAGAAACCGACATTAAAGATGGAGGCCTATTAAACACCTAATCCTGCACTCATTGAGGCTGAAGGATTGTACCCTACAGACAGTATATTCTTCAGTGCTTTGACCAGCCTAGTTTTACCATCAAGACAGCTGTGAAGTTTTACAGTAGTTTTCCCAGAGAGAAGTCCCTATTCTCACCTGTCTGTCCTCAGAATTAGGGTTGGACTCCTTATTGCTCTTTTCCCCCAACATAGGTCTGTCTCTCAGAGGCTTCAATCTCACTCTCCTGTCCTGGCAGGTTCGTAACGAACGTGGTATTGTGGCATAAGGGCTATCAGACACTAGCAAAGGGAAAAAATACAAAAGGAATTAGCAAGACACAAAGGTTTGACTGGAAATCTGAAATACACATGTAATATATGGCTGCATGTGTCCCATTGTGAGATGGGTATGAACATAACCATCCACAGAAAGGGAAATTTAGGTTAGAAATTAAGAAAAACTTCTTACCTCTAAGCGTAGTTAAACACTGGAACAAATTACCTAGGTTGTGGAATCCCTGTCATTGGAGATTTTTAAGAGCAGGTTAGACAAACATCTGACTGGGATGGTCTAGATAATACTTAGTTCTGCCTCAGTGCAGGGAACTGGACTAGATGTGCCTTCCAGTCCTATATTTTTATGACATTATTGTGGCAATGGAATTGGAGGGGTCAGGACAGTCTGCAAACCTATTTCTGGCCTCCAATAAGAGCACTCCACCCCTCACCAGGTTCTCTATAACATGGTTTGCAGTATCAGAGCTCCTTTGTTCCAGTTTAGTTCCATCACAATCATTGCTCTTCTCTTCAGACAAGCAAGGGCTACAGTTTAAACAACACAAATCCATCCCTTTCTCCTTTTCTTGTCACACATCCACAGTAAGAAGCATCGCACCCAACACTTTCTCTATTACATTTTTCTACACTCTGCCATGCAATGGAATTTGGGAACCTCATAATCTTGGTGCCAGACAATCTGCCAGAGTCTGAACTACATACAGAGCACCAAATGATTTAACTGAGAAGTGCCCAGCCGAGACACAACTAGGCCCAAGTTCATACTTAAGATAATATGGTAATAATTTAAAAATCTAAAAAAGTTTTAGATTTAAAGCATATCCACTTCCCTCCCTGCCACCCAGGCAGTCAGAAAACTGTACAATAGTCTCTAAGGTCCCACAAGTACTCCTGTTCTTTTTAATAAAATGAATATAAATCAAAAGGAAACCGACTTAGGAAAAATGTTAGGAGAAAAAAGAAGGGGAAGGAAATCTCTGGAAGCTCAGGGGTGGAGGAGGAAGGAACTGGAAGACCACTGGGGAGTCAGGGAACAGGAGGAAAAGTCACAAGCAGGCACCCTCATAGTGATAAGCACTCTAAATTTGACCTCACTTTTCCATCTGCCAAATCCAATATTGCCAACTTCAAGAGATCAAAAATCATGAGTCAGACCCCCCAAAACCATGAGATTGGCCCGAAAAATCATGACTTTAAAGAAAAAAACAACATTATATTGTGTTTTTTAGGCCAGTCTCTTGATTTTTGAACCACCCCCCGCCCATCCCCAGGGTGTGTGCATGTGACAATTAGTGTTGCCTGCTCTCCCACATGTACTGTATAACATGATTTTGGCCCCTGCTGCAGGTGCTCTCACCCCCACATCTGCTTGTCTCCTACCCAGCAATTAATTCTGTCTCCCCGTCCCCCATCAGTTATGTTCCCCACCCAACCTCCCTCAATACAGCCCCCATCATCACTACCCCATCAGTTCAGCCCCCGCAACCCCATCAAACCCCACTGCCCACAGCTCACCCTCTCAGCACTCACTCCATCTGCTTAGAACCCACCATCACCATCAATACAGCCCCCCCATCAGCTCCCACCATACTCACTTCAGCCCCCCTGCAGTCCCCAAGCCATAGTTCAGCTCTCCCAGCCTCACCTCTGCTCCTCTTAGGGTTCTTCACCCTCCCCAGGCCACGTCCCAGGCTGACAGCCAGAGCCCTGTCACCTGGGGCTGACAGCCAGAGCTCCGCTGCACAAAATCCTGAGATTTGAGAGTTCTATTGTGAGATCATGAGTGAGGCTTAATTTTGCTTAGAAATCGCATCTCTCACCATAAATTCGTGAGAGATGGCATGTCTGCAAATCCTCCTGCAATGTCAAGCACTTCCAAATCCCCTTTCCCTTGCCGCCAGCACTGACAAGTACTCCAACTTCCAAACCTTACATACTCCTTCCTCCCATTAGCAAGCCACATTCTCAATCTGACCTACTTTTTCCACACCCTGCACCAATGACAATATGTGCCCCTAAAAGAAAGGTGTTCTCATTTTCCATATCAAAACATGGTCAGCTAAGGAGAGTTAAATTAAAGTGATTATGCACAGAGAGAATATATATAGTTCTTACAGCTGGCAGTATCACTCAGGCTGTGTAGAGATGTCAACAGTTGGCTGGTGGGGAGCCCTATTAGCCGAGAAGCCTGGCAAAAATAAGTAAGACCATTGCATTTTCTATTCGGTGAGGTCTTTGGGTAGTCAGTGGGACTCTACCACTGAAAGCTCTTCCGAAAGTTTTTTTGCTTTATCTCATAATAACTAGGAAAATAAAACTCAGTTACTATACCCTGAGGATGAAACTATGAACACACCATGGACCAAGGGCAATTTTTTCAAAAGTGCCAAAATGACTTGGGCTTGTAAGTCTAATTTCCAAAAGTCACTTAGGCTCCTTTGGCTATTGGTGTGTTTTGTATGAAAACAATAGAAAGATTATATTAAAAATATCTGTGTTGAGATCAGCAGAAGGCCTGAATAACATGGCTGCCTGTAGCCTGAGCTTTGAGGGGCTAGCAAAGGAATCTGCCTCCACTGACCCCCAAAACCTACTAAATTCCACAAAAGAAAAGCACAGAGTTGCAAGGATGGATTTGCAAAGAAAATAAAAAAAATTAAAAAGATACCTCACTGACAATAGTGTTTCTGGTTCACAGCATGGAGAGACCTCTCAGACGCCACATGAAGACTTTGCAGCCAAATCAGACAGATATGCCAGGGCTGACAAAACTCAAATGGCAACCAAAACAGATGTTCTGGAGATGATCTCTGAGTTTAAGGCCATGAGAGATGATCTGATGACCAAACTTCTTGTAGTAAAGTAGGAAGTTGCAGACTTGGAAGAGCAAGTCACTGTGCTAGAGGCTGGCCTCAGAGAAGCAAGTGAGAGAGAAACAAAGCTGCAGAGCCACAGGGCATCTGAACCTCGAGTCTCTCCACCTGACTGTATGAATGATTTGTGGTTAAAAACTCATGAGAAATCATGTTCCTGTGAGGTCCAGGCCATCCTGATGAGCAACGGAAAGGTCTCCACTAGAACGACGTGCTGTGTTGCCTCTAGACAGAATCCTTCTAGCTGTATTTGTACTGATAGTGCCAAGATGCTGGTGTTAGGATTAGGATTCCATCCTGCTAAGCAGTGTACAAGCTCAAGGCAAAATTCACAGTTTCACTTGTACAATTAGTCAGTCAGTCAGCCTGTTTATGTTGGTCATTCACACAATAACAAGGAAGAGAAACTTTTGTAAAATATATGAAAATATGATTGTAAAACAATCATTTTCAGAGCAACTTAGAAAAAAATGTAAATTACTTTTAATTCATTTTCTGAAATAGTCTAGATTCCTCGTTGTTTGAGAGTTTTGTCATTAAAGTGAAATAAACATGGGTCCCTCAAGTTACGCCTCTCAATACCTTTTTAGGCACTGAAGTCAATGAGACCCAATTGCTCTGAAAATACATCCCCTTATTTAGGGGCTTAAATATAGACGTGGACAGCAAAATTAGGCACCCATATTTGAAAATGTTGTGCTCAGTGAGACTTGCCAAAAAGCCCCCCAAAACACCACCATAAGAAATCTCTCACCACCAAGAAGAGAATCGAGACATTCTAGCTCCCAGGCTTACTGGTCTTTAACTACAGTACTATATCTTTTCATACTGCTGGGGGAATTCTCCACCAAAAAATTAAAAATTCTGCAAAATTTTGCATATTTTGTCAAAACAATGCAATATAATCACACCAGTTTCACTTATTTTGGTAATTTATTTAATCTACCATACAGAAAAAAAATCACAACTGTTCATCATTTCCTAAACACATGATAGTTTCGTTATAAATACTTGATAACCAATACCCTGCATTCCAGTTATAATCCTGGATTTTCATTTAAATTAAATTACAGAACACCAAATATTAAAATAAAAGTAAAGTAGAATGTAAGTCATATAGTTTTGCTAATCATTGTCCTGCATTTTTTTAAATGGGCAAATAAAATAGATCCTGAGCTGTAATCTAACCCCATTGTGATACTCTGGCACAGAAAAAAGCAAGAAAGCACATAGATCTTCCTAGCTGGAATTTCCTTACTGTCATTTACTAGAAGGCTCCTTTAAACCACTCTGGCAATGTAAAGGAGCCTTAGAGCTTTTTTGCATTTTAGGCTCCTGGGGCAATTGACTAAGAATGGGAACAATTAACTGACAATGGGAACATTAGCAGCCTGCCTACTTAGTTGTTACATTTCTGTTCTGCCTCAAGGAACAGAGCCTGCCTCACAAAGCCCTACCCCTCCAAGTGGTGATACTATATGAGGGTCAGGTTTCAGAGTAGCAGCCGTGTTAGTCTGTATTCGCAAAAAGAACAGGAGTACTTGTGGCACCTTAGAGACTAACAAATTT
>NW_020715112.1:0-11063 GCF_002925995.2 Terrapene triunguis | reverse complement strand
GGAATATTCAGAACGCTAAAGGTATTTTACACCAAAATTAAGATATCCCTATATAATCAGATGGTATTTCCACTTCACACTTAAACAGTTTTCTGTCACCAATTATGATGTACTCAGTTAATATTCAACAGACACTATTCCAGACCAGGGTGGATAAAAATCAATGATTTAAAAAAAAAATTTAAAAATCAGATTTTTTTAATTTAAATTGGATTTTTTTGATAAAATGCTTTTTCAGAAAACAACCTATCTAAAGGTAGTTTTAATTAAGATATCTTTGCACTATAATGTATCTCATCATGGAATAGGGATTATAAATTCTAATTCTATAGTATGAGACAATATATTCATGTCATGTTTAAGAAAAGTTTTGTAAATGAGTTCCAATAGTTCATGGATTAGGAACCCAATCTTATGTGGTTACAGGGGCTTCTGTATATATTATTTAGGTTAATCTTTCTATCTACCCAATGGGACTCAGTGCTCAGTCTAGAAGATACCCTCAGAGATGCTTAGTTTTACAGTTCTCAAACTGTGGATTTGTGTCTCCAGAGGTAACATGCTTGTTAACAGCAAAAATGTTTTTCTATATATAGAAAAACATTTTTGCTGTATATATATATCGGTGAGAAATAGCAGACCTTCAACTCTATTGTCCCTCTGCAAATTTGTGTACACAGAGTCAATCCCTTACCTCTCTCTAAAAGTGCAAAGTTTCAAAAAGTTCAATGAAGATTGTTGGGGACGGAATAGATCTGGACACGGAGAAGTCTGGAGATAAATGTGAGAAGTGAGGGACATATGCTTGTTTTGTTCAACTATTATCTGTTTGCTGTTGAAGAAAAAAATCCAGAATACTTAACGTTGTTGTTTTAGTTAAATAAAACAATGTAAATGTCTGTCTGGTGACGTTCTCCTCCTAATACAGCATGGCAAGAAAATCCTCCAAATATTAATTATTAACCTATTGAATTAGGCCTGGTCTACACTAGGCTTTTATGTCGACTTTAGCGCTGTTATATCGAATTAACCCTGCACCCGTCCACACCCGGAAGCCATTTAGTTCGACATAAAGCTCTCTTTAAATCGATTTCTGTAATCCACCCCAACGAGAGGAGTAGCGCTAAATTCGACATGGCCATATCGAATTAGGCTAGGTGTGGATGGAAATCGACGGTAATAGCTCCGGGAGCTATCCCACAGTGCACCACTCTGTTGACGCTCTGGACAGCAGTCCGAGCTCGGATGCTCTGACCAGCCACACCCCCGGGAAAATTTGAATTCATTTTCATTTTCCTGTCTGGGCAGTTTGAATCTCAGTTCCTCTTTGGACATCGAGGTGAGCTCAGCAGCAGTGGCAACGATGCAGAGCTCTCCAGCAGAGATGGCCGTGCAATCTAATAGAAAGAGGGCCCCAGCATGGACTGATCGGGAAGTCTTGGATCTCATCGCAGTGTGGGGCGATGAGTCCGTGCTTTCAGAGCTGCGCTCCAAAAGAAGGAATGCTAAGATCTACGAGAAGATCTCCAAAGCCATGGCAGAGAGAGGCTACAGCCGGGATGCAACGCAGTGCCGCGTGAAAATCAAGGAGCTGAGACAAGGCTACCAAAAAACCAAAGAGGCTAACGGACGCTCCGGATCCCAGCCCCACACATCCCGTTTCTACGAGGCACTGCATTCCATCCTGGGAGCGGCCGCCACCACTACCCCACCCCTGACCGTGGACTCCGAGGATGGGATCATGTCCGCGGCCGGTTCCTCGTCGGACATGACAGCGGACGGGGAAGATGAAGAAGGAGATGAGGAGGACGAGGCAGTCGACAGCGCTGGCACCGCTGATTTCCCCGACAGCCAGGAGCTCTTCATCACCCTTACCGAGATCCCGTACCAACCGTCCCCATCCCTTACCCCGGACACAGAATCAGGGGAAGGATCAAGCAGTAAGTGCTGTAAACATGTAAACATTTATTTAAAACAGAACGGTAATATTTATACTATTAACAATGTATATTTATAAAAGTGCTGTAAACTAGTAAAAAAATAATCAGGTACAAAACAGGAATATTTACAAAGGTAACAAATGGGTTTTCATGATTTCTCTGTCTTAGGCTCTTCTCAATTTAGTCCCAAGTATTTTAAAAAATTTTCACAATGTCCCTTACTACATGATTCCGAGGCCCAAGACGCTCCACTCCATAGTCCCAGTGCACCTAGGCGAAAATCCGGTCAATGTGGCCGGGGATTGACGAGAAATCCTCGTAGGAGAACTCCTCGTAGGTCTCGTGGAGGTAGATCTCAAGCCTGTTTATGAGGTTCCGGGGTAGGGCGATCTTAGTGGGCCCTCCGTGGTAGCAGACATGTCCCCTCCACGCCACAATCAAGTACTCGGGGATCATGGCCCGACATAGCATGGCGGCATACGGCCCCGGTTTCTGCATGCTTTCCCGCAGCATGCGTTCTTTCTGGGTGTCCGGGATCCTCAGGAGGGTGATGTCGCTCATGACACCCTGCTTTGAATTAGGGAGGGGAATGTTAGTATTGGGACTGCTTTACAGCCACGCGGTGGAGGGAGAGGGGCAGCATACAGGGATCTTTCCCTGGGACAGCCGCGAGGGGGTGGGACAGGGGCAGAGTTGATGCTGTCCTGATTGCTGGCAGCAGAGACTGGCATTGCTTTCAATGTGAAAGGAGGCCAGTGCTACTGCTGGAGTTTTAAGCAGCCACAAGTCTACGGCTTACCATTATTGCCCGCTCCAGAAGTTCAGGTCTCCAGCCACAGTTCTCTGATCACTCCAAGACCACCGCAAGTCCACAGGCACTGAAGGCGACGGCCGAAAATTCGACCTTGTCCTGAGTGCGCATGTGAGAGGTGCAGTGCATGGTCTTGTTCACAGAGAAAGACTAGGTTCTTTGTATACAATTTCATTTATCTGTCTCAGGAATTCACTCCCTTTTTACAATTCACACAGACACATCTGCGACTGTCTCCCAACCCAGCCTGTCAGCACACTCCCAGAGGCTAGCGCAGATTAGGCGGAGGAAGAAGAAGACGCGTGAAGACATGTTCACAGAACTAATGGGCTGCTCCCGAGCCCAGGCAGCCCAGCAGACACAGTGGAGGGAGAACTTGTCACAAATGCACCGAGCAGTCATGGAACGGGAGGAGAGGTGGCGTCAGGAGGACCAACAGGCTACTGAAAAGCTGCTTGGACTAATGAGGGAGCAAACGGACACGCTCCGGCGCCTTGTGGATGTTCTGCAAGACCGGAGGCAGGAGGACAGAGCCCCGCTGCAGTCTATCTGTAACCGCCCTCACCCGCCACCAAGTCCCACACCACCCTCACCTAAAGTCCAAAGAAGGAGGGGCGGCAAGGGACGTTAAAACTTTCAGTCAACCCCTGCAGACTGCTCTAGCACTAGAAGGCTGACATTCCCCAAAATTTCATAAGTCCTTTCCTACCCACCTCACACAAGCCCCCGTCCAAGTTTCACCCCCCACGTTTCATGTCTGGTTCGCAATAAAATGTTTGTTTCTGTTCATTGCTGTTTCAGTCAGGTTCTTTTGAGGGAGAGTCTGTCTGGAGGGGGGAAGGGGATTGGTAATTGGACAGGACAGTGACCTTTAGCAGGGTACAGAGGCGGTGTCAGGTCCAGCATCAGGACACATACACAGTGCAGTCACTGGTTACCCTGGTCAGTCTGGGAGGTGTTTTTCATGTTCTGGGGGGTGGGGGTTGCTCTGTGACTTTGTGGCGGGGGAGGGCAGTTACAGATCTTATGCAGCGGTCCTTATCCTGGCTCACAGATCCACGCAGCAGGGGATCTGTAACCCTACCCCCCCTGCCAGAAAGTCACATAGCCGACACATACACACAGTCCCCCCCAGGAGTGCTGGCAGGCTCCATTGAAATAACCAGTCCACCAGTGCGGAGCCTGTCATTCCGGGAGTTTAGAAGCATCATTTGCATCCGAACACTGAACCCGCCCCCCGCCACAGTCTGCGTCCCCGGTTTAAAATATTCCCGCGAAAACAGCAATACAGACAACGGTGTTCATTAACAAAATCGAAATGATTTTATTTTTTGGGAAGGGGAAGGGGGTGAAGGGGGTATGTAACTGGAGAGGATAGTCAAAATGAACTGGGTAAAGAAACGGGGGCAGGTTCAGCTTTTCTGTCCACAAACTGAAAAGTCACTGGTTGCCCTGCTCACTCAGGAACCTAGCTTTCAAAGCCTCCCGGATGCACAGGGCGTCCCGCTGGGATCTTCTAATGGCCCGGCTGTCTGGCTGGACGTAATCAGCAGCCAGGCTATTTGCCTCTAGCCCCCACCCCGCCATAAAGGTCTCCCCCTTGCTCTCACACAGATTGTGGAGCACACAGCAAGCTGCAATAACGATGGGGATATTGGTTTCGCTGAGATCACAGCGAGTGAGTAAGCTTCTCCATCTCCCTTTGAGACGGCCAAAAGCACACTCCACCACCATTCTGCACTTGCTCAGCCGGTAGTTGAACAGTTCTTTTTCTGTGTCCAGGGCGCCAGTATAGGGCTTCATGAGCCAGGGCATTAGCGGGTAGGCTGGGTCCCCGAGGATGACTGTAGGCATCTCCACATCCCCAAGAGTTATTTTGTGGTCTGGGAAGTAAATACCTTCCTGCAGCCGTCTAAACAGACCAGAGTTCCTGAACACGCGAGCGTCATGAACCTTGCCCGGCCATCCGACGTAGATGTTTGTAAACCGTCCCCGATGGTCCACCAGTGCTTGCAGCACCATTGAAAAGTAGCCCTTTCTATTGATGTACTGGCTGGCCTGGTGGTCCGGTCCCAGGATAGGGATGTGAGTCCCATCGATAGCCCCACCGCAGTTTGGGAATCCCATCGCGGCAAAGCCATCTATGATGACCTGCGTGTTTCCCAGGGTCACTACCTTTGGGAGCAGTACCTTCACGATTGCCTTGGCTACTTGCATGACAACAACCCCCACGGTAGATTTGCCCACACCAAAGTGGTTCGCAACCGACCGGTAGCTGTCCGGCGTTGCAAGCTTCCTGAGGGCTATGGCCACTCGCTTCTGGACAGTCAGGGCTGCTCGCATCCGGGTGTCACTGCGCTTCAGGGCAGGGGACAGCAACTCACAAAGTTCGAGGAAAGTCCCCTTCCGCATGCGAAAGTTTCGCAGCCACTGGGATTCATCCCAGACCTGAAGCACTATACGGTCCCACCAGTCCGTGCTTGTTTCCCGGGCCCAGAATCGCCGTTCAACAAAATCCACATGCCCCATTGCCACCGTGATGTCCTGGGCGCTGGGGCTCGTGGTTTCTGACAGCTCTGTGCCACTCTCCGACTTCAGGCTCTCACGGCGGTGCCGTAGCCTCCTCGCCCGATTTCTCTGCATCTGCCTCAGGGAAAGGTGTATGATAAGCTGCGAGGTGTTGAGAACGGCCACAAGTGCAGCGATGGTCGCAGCGTGATCCATGATCGCAGTGCTGTGGCGTCCGCGCTGTCACTGACCAGAAAAGTGCGCGAACTGATTTCCCGCCGGCGCTTTCATGGAGGGAGGGAGGGCGTTAGTGACGGACGGATGACGACAAATTTTTTTTACCCAGAAGGCATTGGCGGCTCGACCCAGAATTCCGATGGGAAGCGGGGACTGCGGGAACTGTGGGATAGCTGCCCACAGTGCACCGCTTCCAATATCGACGCTCGCCCGTTAGTGTGGACTCACAAAGTCGAATTACTGTCCTTAGTGTGTCCTTAGTGTGGACACACACGTTCGACTTTGCAATATCGATTCCACATATTCGATTTAAGTAAAATCGAATTACCCTCGTAGTGTAGACATACCCTTAGAGAGAGTTCACCTCCCAATGACTTCATAAATATCTGCTTCAGTTACCTTTGGTAAATGAAATAACCAATCATTCATTTTCTGATATAGCTGTAAAACTAATCTGAAAAGTTTTCAAAATAAATCACTGTTTAAAAATGTATAGTATGTACCTTCTAAAAATGAAACCTACATCTATCTCTGAGTTGTGAAGAATATGTATTAAAGTTATAATAACCAACAAGAATGCACTTTTATGTAGAAAACCATGATTAAATCGAGTCTTCCTGACTAGTGATTTAAATCAATTTGGTTTAAATCAAATCCACCCTGCTGGCTAGCCTTGATGTAAATCTGTCTAGAGGGTGTTACCCAGGAACACAACAGGTTTGAGATACAAACACACAGCTAAGTTTCATAACTTCATATACAATGATGATACATGCACACAAACAGGATAATCATACTTAGCAGACTATAACTTTTCCAATGATACCTTACATGACATATGTACAAGATTTATCGCAATTGCGCAATGCATTGCAATTGTGCAACACACAATACATGGTCACCTTCTTTTATACAGCATCACACCACCTGTAAAGTCTTTGTTGATGATGAGATCCAGAAAGAACCTAGCTCAATGTTTACATTCAAAATTGACTTTGCAGAGCCGGCGGTTTAATTTAAAAAGTAATCTAAGCAGATTGGACCTGGAAAATCTTTGAAGCTTCAAAGATAGAACTCCACTACCCTTTTTAGTGATACTTGACAGAAAACAGTACTCCAGCTTTACATGTGTTCTATTAATGATTTGAGACAATTTTCATTTGACATTTCAGTTCACTCAATCAGAGATTGGCTCATGTAATTATCAAGAATTTTGGTGTCTGAGTTGGAAAAAATCTTATTTTTATAGGGCATTCTGCTTCAGCTGTTTGGGGGATCAAGAAAAGATTTCAGTCATACCGGAAGAGGCAATTTTCGTGCTGAGATCAACATTCTTCTGTGTGGTGATCCTGGCACTAGTAAATCACAGCTGCTTCAATATGTCTATAACCTGGTTCCTAGAGGCCAGTACACATCCGGGAAGGGCTCTAGTGCAGTTGGTCTCACTGCATATGTAATGAAGGACCCAGAGACAAGGCAGCTGGTTCTGCAGACAGGTGCTCTGGTTCTCAGTGATAATGGCATTTGCTGTATTGATGAATTTGATAAAATGAATGAAAGTACAAGATCAGTACTGCATGAAGTAATGGAACAACAGACTCTTTCTATTGCCAAGGTAAGACTCTAGCTCAACATTGTACCACGCTACCCAGGTTAATATCTGTTAGATGATTAAATGAGATAATTGAAAAGGTAACATAGGAATTGGAGATAAGACTATTGACAGAATTGGATCACTTAAAACCTCAGAGTTGAATGACAGTATAGATGTTGGAGCTGTATTTCAGTGATAACATTCAGTATGTTGCAGACTCAGTATATATGGCTGCACACTGCATGTAATACTCCTTCCAGATAACCTTGTTCCAGTTTGTAATGAGGTTGTTTCTCTTGATCTAGAGAACCCTTTTTATAAAGCATTTTTGGTGAACCCAGCAAGAGTTAATTCTTTAAAGTCTTTTTTGTTAGAATAAGCGAGTCTTGGGACTCTAAACATAGCTGCTGGAATCTTCCTTCCACTAGGAAAGGTTGTTTGCTCTCAAATACGTTTCCTTTTGACAGGCTGGAATTATTTGCCAACTGAATGCTCGCACTTCTGTCCTAGCACCTGCTAACCCTACAGAGTCGCAGTGGAATCCAAAGAAAACCACTATTGAAAACATCCAACTTCCTCATACATTGTTATCCAGGTATTACAATTAGACTTACATTTCAATGCTGCATGCTTTGTTTTTACAAAACAACTTTCTACCTCTTCCTGTGTGTGTGTGTGTGTGTGTGTGTGTGTGCGCGTGCGCAGAAACATGTTGATTGGGAGTGGCATTTGCAATGTAGAAAGCTGAAGTTTTTTTTTCTAAATTTACTTTAAAAATAATGTTCTTAACTAATACTCTAGCAAAGGACTGTAAATGACTGACCAGTTTCTAGTATATAGTGCTTGGTATTGAATAATGGCATTTGGCAGTGTCTCTAAAGTTTTGTTGTATCCATTGTTCTGCTTGTTTCAAGATTGTGTCTGCACAGGCACTGGGATTTTAAAATCTCAAGTATTTTACATTTAGTTCTAAGGGCATGTATCTACGCTGGAGCTGGAGTGTAATTTCCAGCTCAAGTAGATATACCTGCTGTAGTGGTCATCAAGCTACAGTGCTAAAGAAAGAAGTGTAGCCACAGCAGTGCAAGCAGTGGGACAGGATAGGTGCTCCAAGCATGATCCCATCTGAAAGTGCATACTCGGGCAGCTAACCTGGGTATGTCTATCCAAGCTGGAAGTTACACCTCAGCTCCAGTGTAGACATACCCTGAGGCCTTGGCTACCCTCGGGACTTCACAGTGCTGCCGCGGCAGCGCTGGGAAGCGCGAGTGTAGTTGCGCTGCCAGCGCTGCGAGAGAGCTCTCACAGCGCTGTATGTACTCCACCTCTCCGAGAGGAATAGCGTGCAGCGCTGTGAGCGAGCGTGCAGCGCTGTACTCGCTGCGCTCAGGGGGGTGTTTTTTCACACCCCTGAGAACAGCAAGTTGCAGCGCTGTACACCGCCAGTGTAGCCAAGGCCTGAGTTGCCTTTTCTTCCTGTCAAACTGTGTTAGCAGCTGGAGTAATTATTTAATAAACAATGATAGAGGCATCACATCTTAGGAAGAGTATAAAAAAATTAGTCTTTCAGCCATTGCATGCTTTACAAATTAAGAAGCCAAATATAATAGTATACAAGTGTATGGTTTGTATTCCTCTGTCAAGTGTCACCCTAATTTCTGGTTTTTTGGTAGGCCGGAGCCTATTGATGATAAATTAAGATTTTTAACCTCTCACCATGAGGCACCTTAGAACTCTTTTAGGCAGTGTAGAAAACAAGTAACTGTGGATGATTATGAGCATCTAATTCCATTGCTTTAATAAATTGCAGGTACTTGTCATCTTTTGAAATCTAATCTGACTAAAAATATGCCCATCACATCCTTCTCAGAATACAGTTGCAACCATGAATTATTCAATACATTAAGTAGATCAACTTCAAATACGTGTAAATAGATTCCCCCTCAAGATCAAACTGGAAGCATGTGTAGACTCCATCACCTCATCACACAGAAGCTTGAGTAAATGAAGTTTACACTATGCCTTCAAGGTCCCAGCCTTCAGAGGTTGTTAGATGAATGATGGGAGAAAATTCCATAGTTGGAAGCCCCCTGAAAACATCCTACCTTCAAATATTGAACTCTGTAGACCGAAAGCAAAATGACATTTTCACTCTTTTTTTTTTAACTTCCTGAGAGTATCCTGTACTCCTGATGTAATGAATAAAATGTCAGATTTTAGATTTCAGACAGCTTCCGCTTGGTTGATCAAAATCATAAAACCAAGTAGTGTAAATGGTAGAAAAAGTTTATGCACTAACTATTGGATCTTTATTCCATGCAGATTTGATCTGATCTTTCTAATGTTGGACCCTCGTGATGAAGCCTACGACAGACGTCTTGCTCACCACTTGGTTGCTCTGTACTACCAAAGTGAAGAGCAGGTGGAAGAAGAGTACATGGACATGGCAGTATTGAGGGATTACCTTGCGTATGCTCGTAGCTATGTTAATCCTAGACTAAGTGAAGAAGCAAGTCAGGCCCTTATTGAGGTAAAAAGTTGTGGATGTGAAATTTAAAGTAAAAGATTTAAAAAGAGAGGGGGGAAAAAACCTTCCTGTGGGATAAGATGTACCAGAACTGTGTACACCATTTCCTTTATTATTAAGCTCTTAACATAGATTTTAAAAAGATTTCATGTATTGACTATTCTCCTTCCTTTTAATCCTGCATGGAAGTCATCGTGTGCTAACCAGTCTGTCCCAGAGCAGGTTTCCTGTACTCTTACAGGGCCATCACATCATTTCAGTAGAACTTGAACTTTCTCATGCTTTTGTGTAGATATTCCTTGGCAGATAGTAGTGATAGGCTTTAGCATTCTATATATTCTTTTGTGGTTTGAGACCAGATTTAGCTATTAATGATAACTGTCTCAATAACTGCACCTGTATTTCCCCCTCCATGATTCACTCTGGAAATGCCCAGTCAAGTCTCCAGCCATCATCTGTCTCTGGATAGGGACCCTTCTCACAGGGGATATTAAGGCTGCACAGCTCCCTGACATCCACTGTGATGTCCCCAGCAAGCCAATCTACTTAAGGACCAGCCCGTGTGCATTGCTTTCTCTGAGGACAAGAATAGTGATTTTTACCAGTCACCCCACAGCTCTTCCAAGCAAACATTTATCCACAGGGCAAAAGCATTATAGAGAAAACAAAAACAATAAACAGATTTAAATCCCCGCTAAAGGTCACTAATTTTCCAAAAGGAGAGGCTGATGGGCCCACCTCCCTTTCACCTTTCCGCAAAGAGATGGGGCCTCCCCTCGGGCAGCAAGTTATGTCCATTTGCTGAATCAAAACGAAGGCCATGAGTTGGGCTCATCCTCTTATACCAAAGCCCTTTCTTTGTTTCCTAGTCTCTGGAAAACACAGCCTGACCCAGTCTATGCAAACCACCACCGGGCGTGGAACTTTTCTGGAAGAGTTTAACGTTCATGAATTTAATACAATGATCCCCAAAGATACTGTGTAGGGTTTCAAGAATACTCTGCCCAATTTATTATGGCTTTTTTACAGGATCAAGCATGAGGAGAGACATACTAGCTGTGGTAGATGTCAGTCATGGCAAGGGAAATAGTGAAGATGTATACGGCATTTATATTTAAGGAGATACACAATATTTGGAATTTTTTTCCCCAGGCTGATAATCCTCTGAAGGATGGAGTCTGGATACATCCTACATAATACATTTGTGAATTACTCATACCCCTTCCTTTTCCTTCAGGCTTATGTGGACATGAGAAAGATTGGCAGTGGTAGAGGAATGGTTTCTGCATATCCCCACCAGCTTGAGTCTTTGATCCGTCTGGCAGAAGCTCATGCTAAAGTATGTTTTTCCAACAAGGTTGAAACAATTGATGTTGAAGAAGCAAAACGCCTCCTTCGGGAAGCTCTGAAACAGTCTGCTACTGATCCAAGAACTGGCATTGTGGA
>NW_020715111.1:0-1644 GCF_002925995.2 Terrapene triunguis | reverse complement strand
GCATTTCATCAGGCCCTGGTGACTTGCAGGCATCTAACTTTTCTAAGGGTATGTCTACACTACAAAATTAGGTCGAATTAATAGAAGCCGGTTTTATAGAAATCGGTTGTATACAGCCGATTGTGTGTGTCCCCACATAAAATGCTCTAAGTGCTCTAGTCGGCGGACCGCGTCCACAGTACCAAGGCTAGCGTCGACTTCCGGAGCATTGCACTATGGGTAGCTATCCCACAGTTCCCGCAGTCTCCGCCGCCCATTGGAATTCTGGGTTGAGATCCCAATGCCCGGATGATGCAAAACAGTGCCGCAGGGGGTTCTGGGTACATGTCGTCAGGCCCTTCCCTCTCCGTCACAGCAACGGCAGACAATAGATTCGCGCCTTTTTACCTGGGTTACCTGTGCAGACAACATACCACGGCAAGCATGGAGCCCGCTCAGTTCAGCTCACCGTCACCATATGTCATCTAGGTGCCAGCAGACGTGGGACTGCATTGCTACACAGCAGCAGCAGCTAACTGCCTTTTGGCGGTAGACGGTGCAGCATGACTGGTAGCCTTCATTGGCGATCTGGGTGCTGGCAGCCGTGGGGCTGCATTGCACCAGCCCCCTTGCCTTTTGGCAGTAGATGGTTTATTACAACTGGTAACCGTCCTCATCGGACAGCAGTGGCTGTCGATCATGGGCACCTGGGCAGACAATGATGGTTATCAGTCGTAGTATACTATTTTCTGCAAAGCACCCAGTTTTCTGCTAAGCACCCAGAAGAAGCCGAGGGCAATCTGGGTGCTGGCAGACATGGGGCTGGCAGCCGTGGGGCTGCATTGCACCAGCCCCCTTGCCTTGATGATGATGGTTATCAGATGTACTATGCGTAGGATGGGGCTACATTGCTACACAGCAGCAACTCCTTGCCTTTTGGGCAGTAGATAGTATATTATGACTGGTATCCATCGTTGTCATACTGCAGTGGGTATCAGATGGTGCAATAGACCTGAAGGCTAACTGCCAAGCGCCCAGTATTTGCTGCCAAGCACCCAGAAAATGCCAAGGGCTATCAGTCATGCTGCACCGTCGTCTTAAGATGTAAAAAATAGATTTATTCTGTATTCATTTGCTTCCCCCCTCCCTCCTGCTAAACCCAGGCTTTTGAGTTCAATCTTTGGGGGGGGGGCATTCTGTGTGACAGTTGTTTGTGTTTCTCCCTGATGCAAAGCCACCTTTCTTGATTTTAATTCTCTGTACCTGTACTCCATGTCGTCACTCGCCCCTCCCTCCCTCCCTCCCTCCTTCCCCTGGTCCGTCAGATACTACTTTCGCGCCTTTTTTCAGACCAGACGCCATAGCTAGCACTGGGATCATGGAGCCCGCTCAGATCACCGCGGCAATTATGAGCACTATGAACACCACGCGCATTGTCCTGGAGTATATGCAGAGCCAGGACATGCCAAAGCAAAACCAGGACCAGGCGAGGAGGAGGAGGAGGCGATTGCAGCGCGTCGACGAGAGTGATGAGGAAATGGACATGGACCTAGACCTCTCACAAGGCACAGGCCCCAGCAATGTGGAAATCATGGTGTTAATGGGGCAGGTTCATGCTGTGGAACGCCGATTCTGGGCCCGGGAAACAAGCACAGACTGGTGGGA
>NW_020715110.1:0-2351 GCF_002925995.2 Terrapene triunguis | reverse complement strand
CACACACACACACACACACACACACACACACACACACACACACACACCTGTAGAATCACACAATGTCTGCAATCAGCTCTATGTGGAAAGACTCAGCTCAGGGAATTTCCCAGCACTCTGGTGCACACACCCTCTGAAGTGTAAACCCAAAATTTTATATTGTCTTGCACTGTATAGAGATCTACACAGTGTAAGTTCATGAAATTTGCTCCCTCCCTCAATGTGGAGGAAGATATGCACAGCTTCCTTCCCCCCCCCGCCCCCGTTATGAATTGCACAAACTGGTTATAGAATAAACAGAAAATGAGTTTATTAACTACAAAAGGTAGATTTTAAGTGATTATAAGGGATAGCAAACAGAATAAAGATCACTGAACAAATAAAACAAAACATGTAAACTAAGCTTATTACATTAAAGAAATTGGCTACAAATAGTAATTTCTCACCCTAAATGTTGTTATATGCAGGTTGCAGAGTTTCTTTAAGGTAACTTGCACTGCTTGCAGCTTAAATCTCCAGGTAAACCCTTCACAGGCTGACCTTTCTCGCCTGGGCTCAGCCCCTGCCTCCCTCTCCCCCATCTTCGTTCCTTTGTTTCTTCAGGTGTTTTCAGCAGTCTTCCTTCTTGGGTAGGAAGGCAGTGGAGAAGGGCCAAGATTAACTCACTCCCCAGCCTTAAATAGGATTTACATATGGCGGGAATCCTTTGTTTCCTAGTTTGACCCGCCACCCCCTTCCAGTGGAAAAATACCAGAAGTCCAAAATGATGTCCAGTACCAGGTGACATGATCACCTGACCCTGCAGTGTTAAAGCAACATCCCAGGAAACTTCTCAGGAAGGTGGGAAATTAGCATCTTCAAAGTCCTATTGTCCTTCCTAATGGCCCATCCAAGCTGTTTGCATACTGTCTGGTGGGCATTCCCCAGGTGAAAACACAGTTGTAATTATTACATAGTCAATATTTCTAACTTCAGATACAGAAATGACACATGCATACAAATTGGATAATCACATTAAGTAAATCATAACCTTTCCAATGATACCTTGCATGATCCATCTTGCATAATACATATCTTAGTTATGCCATATTCATATCATAAGCACATCTCTATGAAGAATACGGGGTGTAGGGTCAGAGGATGATAACAGCAGCATATGATACGATACAGTCAGCCATCAACACTTGTTTGGCAAAGTCTATGATATGATGCATGACTACCACCTAGTGCAGCTCATCCAATCACTTCTGGAGACCAGACTTTTTACAAAAAACTGTGCAAGAAACAGAGCTGCTGGAGACAGCAATGAAATAGCGTCCCACAGGACAGTATGCTAGCACCAACCCTCTTCAACATATACACCAATGACCAGCCCATACAGAGCAATATGAGGAGTTTCATATACGCCAATGATCTAAGCATCACAGGAGGACTATGCCACTGTCGAGAACAGATTGTGAGCAACCTCTCAATTTATTACAATAAGAACCAGCTTCGCGCCACCCCAACCAAGATATAGGTGAAAAGCAGTCACCTGTGCCATCGAGATGCCAAGCGGAAACTAAACATCACCTGGGATGGAATCCCACAGGCTAATCACCCAAATGCTGTCTACCCGGGGCTGCCATTGTGCTGAATACTTTCCTTCAAAGCACATGTAGAGAAGGTGAAAGGAAAAGTTTGTGCCTGCAACAACATCTTCCAAAAGTTGGTCACCTCCAAGTGGGGATTCTGGGCTTTTCTTTGAGATGTAGCCTTTGCCGTAGCTATTCATGGGTAACTGCAGAGTGTTTAACTTGCAGGCAAAGACCACAGCGATTGCAGAATACAGATACCCACTTACTTGGGATCTCTCTCACAGGGACCACAGTATAATGATGCTCCATAGACTTCACTAGTTTCTAATTCATTTCCCAGGTGCAAATCAAAAAGGTGTTTTTGATCTGTCAAGCCCTGTAAAATTTGGATCCTATGTATCTTCAAGGACATCGCTTTCTTCATGTTTTAACCTTGCAGCTCATCATCTGAGGCAATCTAGCTAATGGCTTTCTAGTTTATATGTATGAGGTCTCAGTGGAAGGCCTTCAACTCAGACTCACTCCCTTGGTCTGATAAAGCCCAAATTTGTTCAATGCTAGGATATGTTACATGGCTTATCTACTTAACCTAATTTTCCCATGGAAAAAGTCTAGCTTTCTGGGTGTTGTTTCATTTGTGGGACAGTTTTGTTCATGTTTTTATTAGTTAATATTGGTTTGACTGCTTTTCAATGTTGATAGTTGTATTGTTCATTGTAAATGCATCTGGTAGCTGTTTGGTGCATCATATAAAAGGACAAACAAACAAGTAAA
>NW_020715109.1:0-4645 GCF_002925995.2 Terrapene triunguis | reverse complement strand
AAACAGGAAATGAAATTCAAATGTTCGCGGGGCTTTTCCTGTCTACCTGGCCAGTGCATCTGAGTTGAGAGTGCTGTCCAGAGCGGTCACAAATGAAGCACTGTGGGATAGCTCCCGGAGGCCAATAACATCGAATTCCGTCCACACTACCCCAATTCCGACCCCCTAAGGCCGATTTTATCGCTAATCCCCTCGTCGGAGGTGGAGTAAAGAAACTGGTTTAAAGGGCCCTTTAAGTCGAAAGAAAGGGCTTCGTCGTGTGAACGTGTCCAGGCTTAATTCGATTTAACGCAGCTAAAGTCGACCTAAACTCGTAGTGTAGACCAGGCCTCAGCCCCTGCTTGAGGGCCGGAGCTCCAGACTGTGTGATTACTGCCCAGCCCTGATTGAGGGCTCGGGGCTCTTTTCTGACCCATTGGCTCAGCCCCTGCTTACCGGCCTGAGCCCCCTAACCGTGTGTCCGTTGTCCCAGACTGCCGCCGGGCCAGGACTGCCGGTGTACCAGAGCGAGGCGGTGGGATACCCCACAGCCCCGCTGAGGGCCAAACCTCGGCCAAGACTACTACAGAGCACTGTGCAACATCATTCCCCCAGACATTCCAAAGAACTTAAAGTGGAAATTCCAGCTGAAACTTAATACTGACTTTTACTGTATTATGTCCTCCTATTTTGGAGGAAAGGGGTAAATACAGGAAGCCAGTGATAGCCAGTTTTTTAAAACAACCATACTATCACATGAGAGGGTGCCCTAGACAGCAGTTGACAGGGACTGATCCTTTTTCTGCATAGATGCCCTAAGATCCATGGGATTTTTCCCACAAAACCTGAGACAAATGCATATTTATGTAGACCTGTAAACCCCTTTCCCTTGTGGGGTTGATGTCTTGAGAACTCTATGCAGTTCACCCCCACAGAGTTTCTCAAGTAATTTCTCCCACTCCTTCATCCCCCCCCACCCACTGCAAGATTTCCCATAGAAAGGAACAATTTTAATCATATTGTTCATGACTGAATTACAGGCAACTAAGCTACATGAACTGGAGCCTAACATGTGAAACCAAGGCCTTTGGCACGCTGACAAATGTTTGCTAATTCTCTTCCTGAGAATTCTAGTCACCTCAGTTGACCTACTCTTGCAATGTACTGTATGTGCTTTTGGCCTTGAGCCATATACCTAGGAACCATTTCTCATGCCACAGAAGATATTAGTTAACTAGATATTTTCATACCCTGAATAACATTATTCGCGGGAGTAGCCCCACTGACTTCAGTGGACCTCCTGGTGTGAGTGAGTGCTCTCCAAAGTAATACTTTTTAAAATAGCGTAGAGCAATTGCAACTCTGGGTTGCTGGGGATGGGCACCAAAAATAAAAGGAAGGAGCTTGTCTTTCCTGTGTTTTCAATTACCCCCCATGGGCCCCAGACAACATGAGAGAGGAATGTGCCTGATTCAAATGCAGAGGGGGGGAAAAGAGCAAGACTTGGTGGAAGGACGCAAGGGGGTGGGTTGACTAGATTGGGACAAGGAACCTGGGAGGGGATGTGGGGGACACGTGACTGGGACTGGAAGCTCGGGGGGGTAGAGAGATAAATGGGAGTTGGGAGGAAGGGGGAAACAAGGGACTGGGAACCAATGAGAGGGGGGGGGAGAAGGGGGGGGGGGGAAGAGAGACAGATCAGATGAGGAGCAGGGGCTGAAATTAGGATTTGCTGGGCAAGAAGAGTGGGGACAAAGAACTGGGGGTGGAGGGAACTGGAATGGTTGGGAAAGGAAAGTCTGACTGGGAGTGGGGAAGATAAGGCAGAAGGGATCAACAATTGCAAGGAATGAGAAGAGAAGTTAGTGTTCTCTAGTGTGCACAATCTCCTCTGAAATCTCTGTTCCATCCTTCTGCCAGAATCTACTTTTTCACTTCACAAGACTTCCCCTTTTCAAGCCTTTTGGTCTATTTTATCTGTAATCAAAATACTAAACCAGTCTCTAATCACAATAGGGATTGTTATATTTTGAAAAAGCAGTGTGTTTGGGTGCTTAGTAGTACTTGGCTTTGTGCCTTGTGTCTAATAACATACCCAGGCAAGCTTCCCTGCTTTATTAAAAGATTTAAAGATTAATGTTAAAGGGCATTCTGCACAGACATCATAGAACCTTAAACTAAATTATAAGGCTGGAGAAAAGCCACTTGGGTCATCCAGTCTGAACCCCTTTAAGGTCCAGGAAAATGTACATTAGAAAGGTGTGAAGGAAATACTTCTCCTACGTAGTCATTGCCAGCTCAGACTTCTTCACTGATGCTCTCAGGACAAATTTGAATTTTTACATACAAGCTATATCATAGATCAATTATTCCTGGCAAAGATCTTGTTTTCAAAAATGCTCAGTATTGCCCAAATTATTTTCCCACTGACACCAAATGGGAGTTTTGTTAGAACACCACCTTTGGAAATCCCACCCCAATCTCTTTTTGACTATCTGCAGTGCTCCCAACTCAGCCATTGCTCTTAGTAGTCTGTTCCACGGCCCAATTGCTCTGATTATGTGAAAATCTTTTCCTAGTTCTTCAACTAAATTATCCTTCCTTAACTTCATACTATTATATCTACTCCATTACTCTTCTGAGAATCTGAATAATACCCTTCTTTGGTCACTTCTATCACATTTGAGTAAGTATAGAACAATCAACCACTATGATGTGTCACGAAAGGATGAGCAATCAAAGTTTCTCAAAGGAACAAGAGCCTCTACTGACAAATAAAGGGGGAAAATCAAGTGGAGTGTCATAGATAATATCCACTAAATGGACTCTTTTTATCCAAATCAAGTATAGACGGGGTGAAGAGCCCATCTTCCATCCCGTGGTGGATTTGACTCATAGGTATATAATTGACTGTCAGTGTACTTTACTGAATCCTTTACTTTATTGGTCATCTCTGCAAACATTGAAGTATAAGAGGACATCCTCGCCAGGATGTGCACCAGCTACAAATGTCATGTGCTTTGTCTCCAGGAGACATACAGAGGGCCAAATAACAATAGGTCATGGATTCCTCGGATGAGATTAGCCATAGCGTTATCTTCATGAAACCAGAGCTCACTGTCAACACAACATCTATGACAGAGCAAAATGACACTGAAGTCTGGACCGTGGATATGGACAACATCTCCATAACATCCATTTATAAGCCCCCAGGGGAGAGGTTTGCCTTTATGAGCCAAGGAAACCTAGACCATGACAAAGCACGCATGATCATTGGTGACTTTAATAGCCACTGTGTCACATAGCATTATAGTGAAAATTATGGGAATAGCGACTTGGTTGAGATGTGGGCTGAGGCATATCACCTAAGCCTGATCTATGACTCAAAATTACCCAGGTCCTTTAACAGCTCCAGATTGGAGGGGAAGCTATAATCCAGACCTCATCTTTGTTGACAGCAACATAGAAATTATGTGCAAAAGAGGTGTTGGAACCCATCCCACACACAAAACACAGACCAATTGCAATCAGTGCCACAGCAGCCATAACTCCAGATCTAGTATCAATGCATAGATGCTTCAATTTCAAGAAAGTAGATTGGAGTGACTTCTCTGAAGATCTTGACAAAAAATTGTCTCATATAATCCAATCCCAGCAAATTACAACCTCTTTGTAAATGCACTCCGCAATACCTCCAAGAGGTATATGCCTCAAAGATACAGAACTGAACACATACTAGGGTTCACTCCCATGCTAGCAGCCGAATACAAACAAATGTCCCAAAGAGATCCTTTCTCAGAAGACACTATTGCGGCAGGGACAGCCCTAACAAACTTCAAGAAGAAAAAAACAACAAAAATGGAAAGAATTGATCAAAGGAATAGACATGACCCACACTAATAGGAAAGCATGGTTGACCTTTCACAAGCTGAATAATGATCCAAAGAAAGTAGAGCAACACCACGATATCATAGCTAAATCAGGTGGCACACTGATTTCTGCTCAACGGGAAAGCTCTGAACAGGCAGTCTAAAATACTAATTAGATGACAAACTCATCTGGAAGAAAATAATTTCAGTGCGTCATATACAATAGATGAACTTAATGTCAGAATAAGTCGCTTAAAGAACAGCAAAGCAGCTGGACTCGATAACATATTCATGGAGCAGATTAAGCACTTTGGTCCTGCAACCAAATTATGGGTATTATGCCTTTTAAACAATTGCTCATCAACCCTTAGATTATCTAAATTATGGCAATGACCCCCTGTAATAGCTCTATTGAAGGCAGGGAAGGATGCCTCTGACCCAAAGAACTTCAGGTCAATATCACTCCTATACCACCTTTATAAACTTATGAATGTCTTATTCTCAATCGGCATCTAGTATCAGAACGAGCCAGATTTAGACCAGGAAAGTCCTGTATGGCCAAATACTAAATATCAACCAGCATATAGAAGACGGATGCAAGAGAGGGATGTGTGATGGGTTGGACCCCCATTCCGGGGTGCCACCTGATGTATTGGAGTCCCACTGAGCCTGCTCGTTCCACCAGCCAGGGCTCCCTCACCCTGTCCTTACACACACACACACACACACACACACACACACACACACACACACACACACACACACACACACACACACACACACACACACACACACAC
>NW_020715108.1:0-9446 GCF_002925995.2 Terrapene triunguis | reverse complement strand
TACATTTTACCAATGCAAGAAACCAAAGGAATCCTTATTTAGCATGAGTTCATTTAATAGTAGATGTGTAATCAAAACCTTTTATTCCTCAAATACAACCTGAACAAATTTGAATAATATTGGGACTGGTTAAAGAAATATCATATTGTTGCCCCTTCTTCTGACAAGAGTGTCACCATCTGGAAAGCAGTAGCAGGTTTTCAGGGCCTTGGAGGTTGGTTTCCCCGTGGATGACAAATCAGTAATGTGGAGTCTGGATATACTCTGTTTTAACTTGTTTTATGTACACAGATACACCAGTGCTGAAATGAGATGGTCAAATAGCATGCAGGGCAATCCATTCTTCCAGGAATTTCAGCCCAACCCCAGTGCTTGGTCCCCAGTGAGCACCTTTTCTTCAAGAATTGATTTAATCAGAGACTAAGGCAGAGGGTAATTTCTCCTGCTGCTTGAACAGCTCCCTCTTTCTTGATGCTGCATAACTCAACAGCTACATGCCATGTCTTCCCAAGAGTCAAAATTTGCTCATACAGTAAGTGAAAGAAACTGGAAAACTAAGAGTACGTCTACATTTCAAATGGGGGTGTGACTCCCAGCTTGAGGAGACATACTAACTCTAGCTCTTGTCAGGACAGGCTAGCCACCCTGAGTACTGTGACAAAGCTCTGTCCTTGTCTCCGTGGGTCCCGCATTTCCTGACGGATTTCACTAGCCTCAGAGGCTCACTATGAACCTCCACATAGCCCTTCTCTCTAGAGGCAAGGGTCACAGCCTACTGAGCCATTTTCATCATAAGCCAGCAAGGTTGGTGAGGAGAAGCTACCCTCCCTTGCACAGTCTCTGTTGTCTCCCAGTCTCAGTGGTTAATTGGGGGGGGGGCCAAAGAGGGGAGCCCAGGCCCACCCTCTACTCTGAGCTCCAGCCCAGGGACCCTAATAGTATCAGCTATGGTAACTGACCTTTTAGAAACAGGACAGATACAATTCCCTGGGTTACTTCCCCACAGCAGCCCCCACTTCACTCTACTTCACCCTTACCTCAGGGCCTCCTTCCTTGTGCCTGATATGGTGTGTACTGCTCAGTCTCTCCAACAGCACACCTTCCTCCCACAGCTCCTGACATGCACACCCACCTGACTAACTGGGAGGTTTTTAACTAGTTTCGGCCAGCCCCTGATTGGCTTCACGTGTCCCAATCAACCTAGCTGTCTCCACTGCTTTCTGGAAGGATCTTAATTGGCCCCAGGTGTCTTGATTAACCTGGAGCAACTGCCATTTGGTTACCATGGTAACAGGGATTTGTTTAACCTGGGGCTGACATACCTGTTTCTCACTACTTTCCTATAGCCATCTGGCCTTGCCCCGTCACAGTACATACCCCTCCAACACCCTAGACAGGTATCCAGGATGGCTAGCTCATCTTGCCGCTTACACCACCATGGCTGCATTCTATTTTTATCATGCTAGCTCAATTAGAACTAGCGTAAGTATGTTTCCTTGAGCTGGGAATCACAGCTCGAAGCGTAGACATGCCCTATGCGAAACAGAAATACCTGGTGATGCCTGCCATAACAATATGTAGCTCACCTGAGGCGCTTACCTAGGTTAGAGCCTAGATTAGACTACAAATCCTTCCTTATTAACCCTAACCCAAAATTTGAAACAACCCTATGTGAATGATGAGTGAATTATTCTACTGGCCCACTAGGCCATAGTACAATAATAACCTGTTGGGTCACCTAGACCACAACATGTTTTTAAGTAAATATTAGCAGCCATTGTTTATTAAATGCTCATTACTAGGGTAAAAATGGCCTTTGTCGTGTACACAGACCCACCGACAGCAATTCCGGGCCCCAGGGCCAGGGCCGTCCCTAGGGAGGTACGGGACCCGGTGTGGAGGTGACAAATCCATCACTTCCGGGACCGACCGCACTGGCCAATCGCACCAGCCTGTGGGGCTCCCCCAAGCGCGGGGCCTGGAGCAGTCGTGCACACCTAGGAGCCCTGCAGCCCACGCCTGGGCGATTTAAAAGGGCCCAGGGCTTGGCAGCGGTGGCCAAGGGCCCCCAGGCCCTTTTAAATTGCCCGGGCCACTGGGCAATTGCCCCCTTTATCTTCCCACCCACCCCCCGTTGGCAGGCCTGTGTGTACATGCACTCTTCTAGAGCACTTAGGCTAATATTTTCACACCTATCCTTTTAAATGTTATGGTTCAGCCTGTTTGTTTTTCATGTATGGAAGTGAATGCAAAATTTAAAAGTAAAAGACAAGGTTAAGATAAAAACATTCTTTGTAACTTATTCAGTGAAGGAAATAAAAATTTAAAAATGAGACAATACATAGGTCAAATCCAGCTCTACATACCCAATAGCACTACTTGCCTAAGAAGGAAAATTTGGCTCAGGATGTTGCTGCATATAACAGACTTTTCACTTAAATGAACTCATTTCAAAATATACTAAAGTTCTTATAATCTACATAAATAGTCTATAATTAAATTGGCATGTTATATAGCACTTGTCATGGTAACTACACTTTTTCATTGAACAGCACAATAATGGTAATGTAGAACATACATGAATTGTCACTGGGCATCACTTACTGAGATGGTCTGTTCGCTTTTCCCTTGGTGTAAATAACACATGACTTCTGTGAAAAGGAAACAAAAGTTGTTTGCTTTGTGGGTATTTTTAAATGACCAATGTTAATGATCTTTTGCTTCTTTTATGAAAATTCTAGATGAAGAATTGTTCCATTATCCCTTCCTATCCACATAAACATGAGTATTGCCAAAGTGGGACTGAGGTCAGCTCAACAACTGGGGTAAATCAGCATACCACAGATATGGCCCTGAGTGTTTAAAAACAATATTAAAATTAGTTTAAAATGACCTTCATTGCACTGAGACATTCAGTTCACGATTTCACAAATTGACCATAAATTCTGCCAATGAGTGTTCTTTCTGAAGAATAATTTAGACATGGGGATACAGTATTCTGGATAAATATTTCCTATCTAGTAAATAATTAACCCTTATGGCTCACTTATAAATACTTTATCTATAAAAGTATTGTTGCCAACATTAAAAAGTAAATAGTATTACATATTATCCTAGCACCTTGATTCCAGTTTTCACAAGTGATTACAAGCACTTGTTATGTCAAGCAAATTTTAACGGAGAACTCCTATATAATTGTAATTATGGTTTTGGGAAATTGGGAGCCTTGGCAAAGAAGTCAAACCAAAGCATTTTAATTCCATGGTAAAGATTTGGGTATACATCTCCTTTGGGTCCAATAAGGAAAAAACTAACTTTTTGTTTTCGGGGGGGTTGTTTTTTCCAATTTCATGTTGAAGCGTATAACATTATCAATGTAAACTGAATTAATCAGAATAATATTTGAGAATCAGGGAACATGTCATTTAGCAAAATAATAACATATTGAATATAGAAACACTAATTTAGATATTTTTGTTAATGAATGAACTGTACAAAAGTAAATATTGACCTGAAACAATGTATTGTCTCATTCCTCATCAATGACAAAAGAGAATCTTTAGCATCATCCACTTGTTTTGTTTTTAATTTCAAGTGAGACAAGGTAGTTTATACTATGGAATAGAAAATATCAGTGTAAAATAGACCTGCATGCTGTCAAATGGATTGATTCATGAAAATACATTTTTCTTGACCTTGACCCCAACAAGAAGCTCAATCATTGTTTACTTTTCACCTGCCTTCTTGTCATTACAAGCAGCAGCTTTTGGGTTCAGAATCATTCATATGTAGATTTAACAGTGCTTTGGCTGACCTTTTTCATTTTTGCAAGCATTTAATTGTCCTCATGCAAAAAACAAAAATGCTAACTAAAAATTAAATCCACCACTAAGCTTCCATACAAAAACCAAAAGTAAATGGCTGATCTCTGGCAATATAATATAGCTCAGTAAGATGTTCTTCCAATGCTGGTAACGTATACATTGATTTTCAACATCTGTTTTAAAATAGTGAAGCTTCCAAATGAGGTGCTTGTTAAATCCCTGGCCACTTGTGCAGAAGTCTATTACCTGCTGCCTCTCTTAACAGAAGTAAGGTCAATTTAACCTTTCGGGGTTATGATATAATCCCAAGGGCACAGAATCACTTCTGGTCTGAGTCATATCAGTGCAAACATGGCAACAAAGTGCTTCATATTTCTGTCTGTAATTGCTAAGCTTTAGGGGGACTGAACATTTTCTGGTCAAAATTGACTATAAGTCACAATTAAGTTTTACCATATTTATTTGGGCCTGATTCTTATTTACACTAAGACCACTTTACAATGCTCATTTTACATCTACTTAAAGGCCCCTTTACACTTCTAGAGTGTTAATGAGTTTCAGTCCCATTTATTTCTAAGTACTGCAATATAGGTTTACAGGTACTCTGGTCTTTAGCTACCAACAATATATAAACAAAAGCTAAATCAGTATAGATTTCACATTGATTTATAAAAGCAGGCAAGAAAGCTTGGGATCTCTGAGGAAACAGAGATTGATTCTATGCATCTTTTTTAATTACAGCAACTGCGCATGACTTCATTTCAGAACTGGACACCAAGCTGAACTGAGGTACATTTCCTAACTTTAGGAAAATGTGTGCCATAACACACTAGGCAATGGAAAGAGAGTGAAAAGGGGGGTTGGAAGTGTCCGCAGCACTGACATTCTATGCTAATACATATCCTCACTGCACACTGCGTGAGAGAGAAGGCTGAATAATAGTGAAGCATTTACAATTCATCTGCAAAGATGTCCAAAGAAAAATTTCTGGGTAGTCAGCCATGAGACTTGTCTACAGGGGAAGGATTTTGAAGATGCCATCACTAAAGGGGAAGTATAGGGACATCTGTGCTCTGCTCTCTCAAGCAGTCTCACTGAGATGAGGTTACTCTTGACATGTCCAGGCCTGCTGCCAGAGAGAGGTGGGTGTGAGCTACTTTCTCTGCCCTACCTCCCAAATGTGGTGGTATTATTTGTATTACAGTAAACCCTAGAAGCCATAACCAAGATCAGGGCCCCAGTGTGCTGGGACTGTACAGAAGCATAGTAAGGAAAAGTCTCTTCTCAAGAACTCACTTCAACAAGACAGACAAAGGAAATACTGTTGTCTCCATTTTATAAATGAGGAACTGAAGCACCAAGAGGTGAAGCGACCTACTCAGGATCAAACAAAATCGGAAGTAAACTTGGGAATTGAACCCAAATCTCCTGAATTCCAATGCAGTGCCTTACCAAAAGACCACTTGTGTCCCTTGGGTGGGGGTGAGGGGTAGGGGAATACTTGTTTCTTAGAGTCGAGATACCTGCAAGAAATGCATGCAGGAGACATTCCCTTCAATGAGACTTCAGTTCTTCAAGATGGAACAAAGACACAATTAACTCAGCTACTAGGGTAAGGGTCGTAACACTTTCTCCTGACATCACTGCTGCTGTTTCATAAGTTTTCCCCTTTGCAGCAAGAAGTTAGGCTAATTGGAGGCTTATGTGATGGAAGCAAACATGCAACTCAGTCATAGAGTCAGTATGTTTTCTAGCAGATGCACATATCTGCCTTGTGTGTTCCTAGGCTGTATGTTCCCATGGTTTGTACAACAAAAACTGTAGCAAGTTGATGGAGCTTAATCTTTCTATTTGGTATACTATCATACCATCTTAAAGATATTGGTTCCCCATATAAGAGCTTCATATGAGCAGCACAATCAAAGGGGTGTCTGATCTGATTAAATGTGGGAGTCAGAGCAAAGCTACAGAAGCTACAATGGAAAAACAAAATTAATTACAGCAGAAAATTGATAGGACGTTAACTGTTTCAAGTGGCACTAACCTGCTATTGGAAAAATCTGAACCTTAAAATATACCTTATAAACCTTGAAAGCAAAATATGAATGCTTCATTGCATGTGAAATCATATATGGACCTTCTGCAAACAATGGGAACATGAGCTTTATCTCAGACTCTAACCAGCTTTGAAAAGTTAGCTGCACATTTCCTTAAGTTATAGCTTCTTGCTTGGCCCAAACTTGCTCCCTTTGAGATGGAAGACCAAGGATCCAGTCCCCCTACTCTAAAGACTGTTTTATCATATACCCAAAGTGGAGCAGCTTCAGCAGAAGACATTGAGAAAGTCCCACAACAGAATATCCTGTAACATAGTGATTAGCGCATGCTTGTGAGAGGTGGGAGACCCCTGTTCAAATCCTTTCTATCCATCAAGCAGAGGGGGGCATTGAACCTGGAGCTTCCACATAACTGTGCTAATCAGTGAGCTAAAAGTTATAAAATGGGCACTACACTTCCTCCAGTTGATTTGTGTGGAATGAAACAGGCTCCTCACAAGAAATGTTTTAGGTGTCTAAAGTACCTCACTCCAGGAGAGAGTTTCCGGGCTATAGATCACTAGCAGAGTTAGGTGCCTGCCTATAGCCTGGATTTAGGCACCTAATTCCATGAGAGGGGCAGGCCTAGAATACACTCCTTTTGTCAACATCTCCCATTGGCTTGTTTAGGTGGGTCCATGCCTAGTGTGTTGGCTTTTGGAGATCACATTCTTAGGCACCTGGCTCACCGTGCATTGTATAAAAGCCTAGGCACTTAACTCAGGTTTTGTGGATTGCAGTGTTGTTCCCAATGATTTTCTGAGCGCCTAAAAGTTAGGAGTTGTGACACTCAGCATTACAATGCCTAATTCCCTTTGTGGATCTGGGCCTAAGACCCTGGTATTGCTTTCACTAAAGTCAATGATAAAACGTATAGCTCTATAGCGATGAACAAATGCATTCAAACGGCAAGGAGCCAAAGAATGGAATCCTCATCCCTAAACTTAATACATTCAGATTATGTCTGGTATAAGGTGATCACCATTGTTAGATGGAAATAAGGGGAAACCACACAAAAAATAAGAGACGGTGCTTTATTTTAAGAGACATTTTAGGGAAACAGCATTTCCCATAGCATATCATGTATTTTTCTCTCAAGTATACATTTCCACTGCCCTCAAGTATGCAATGCAATGATCAGAAGCTTAAATTTAATGTTTAAAATGGTACTTATAAGTTTTAATACATAAGAACGGCCATACTGGCTCAGACTAATGGTCCATCTTAGCCCAGTATCCTGTCTTTCAACAGTGGCCATTGCCAGATGCTTCAGAGGAAAGAACAGAACAGGGCAATTATCAAATGATCCATCTCCAGACATGCCAAACCCGTGGAAAAAAATGCAGAAATTGGACTTGGTTTTGGCTTAATTGTCTTGTGAGTTGCTTGTTGGCTAGTTTTTAGCTTGTTGCTTGTAGGCTTGTAGCTTGTTGCTTCTTTTTTTTTGATGGGCTCCAGGTAAGCAGGGGCAAGCAGGGCAAGGGGCAAGCAGGGGCAAACAGGGGGAGAGAGTCAGGGGTACACAGCGGGCCCACCACTGTCCCAGACTGCATGCCGGGGGATCTAGTCACATAGTGTTGAGGTTCTTAGGGATTGGCTTGTTTTGAAATGGGATTAGCTTGATTTTTGGCTTATTGTGAAAGTCGGGGTGCTTATTTACTGCGTGAAAGTTTGCAACTGCGTCCATCTCCTGTTTTCCAGTCCCAGCTTTTGGCAATCAGAGGCTGAGGTTATGTCTACACAGCAAAAAAAACCTGGGTTTGGCTGGAGGACCCCCTCAGGGTCCTAGAGCCCAGGCTCCAGTGTGAGCCTGGAAGTCTACACAGCAATGTAGGCCTGCTGTGGGTTTTTCTTTGCTGTGTTGACATACCATGAGGGACATCCAGACCATCTTGGTTAATAATCATTTATGGACCTATCCTCCATGAACTTATCTAATTATTTTTTTAACCCAGTTATAGATTCATAGATTCATAGATTCTAGGACTGGAAGGGACCTCGAGAGGTCATCGAGTCCAGTCCCCTGCCCGCATGGCAGGACCAAATACTGTCTAGACTATCCCTGATAGACATTTATCTAACCTACTCTTAAATATCTCCAGAGATGGAGATTCCACAACCTCCCTAGGCAATTTATTCCAGTGTTTAACCACCCTGACAGTTAGGAACTTTTTCCTAATGTCCAACCTAGACCTCCCTTGCTGCAGTTTAAGCCCATTGCTTCTTGTTCTATCCTTAGAGGCTAAGGTGAACAAGTTTTCTCCCTCCTCCTTATGACACCCTTTTAGATATCTGAAAACTGCTATCATGTCCCCTCTCAGTCTTCTCTTTTCCAAACTAAACAAACCCAATTCTTTCAGCCTTCCTTCATAGGTCATGTTCTCAAGACCTTTAATCATTCTTGTTGCTCTTCTCTGGACCCTTTCCAATTTCTCCACATCTTTCTTGAAATGCGGTGCCCAGAACTGGACACAATACTCCAGCTGAGGCCTAACCAGAGAAGTAGAGTGGAAGAATGACTTCTCGTGTCTTGCTCACAACACACCTGTTAATACATCCCAGAATCATGTTTGCTTTTTTTGCAACAGCATCACACTGTTGACTCATATTTAGCTTGTGGTCCACTATAACCCCTAGATCCCTTTCTGCCGTACTCCTTCCTAGACGGTCTCTTCCCATTTTGTATGTGTGAAACTGATTTTTTCTTCTTAAGTGGAGCACTTTGCATTTATCTTTGTTAAACTTCATCCTGTTTAACTCAGACCATTTCTCCAATTTGTCCAGATCATTTTGAATTATGACCCTGTCCTCCAAAGCAGTTGCAATCCCTCCCAGTTTGGTATCATCCACAAACTTAATAATCGTACTTTCTATACCAATATCTAAGTCGTTAATGAAGATATTGAACAGAGCCGGTCCCAAAACAGACCCCTGCAGAACCCCACTCGTTATGCCTTTCCAGCAGGATTGGGAACCATTAATAACAACTCTCTGAGTACGGTTATCCAGCCAGTTATGCACCCACCTTATAGTAGCCCCATCTAAATTGTATTTGCCTAGTTTGTTGATAAGAATATCATGCGAGACCGTATCAAATGCCTTACTAAAGTCTAGGTATACCACATCCACAGCTTCTCCCTTATCCACAAGACTCGTTATCCTATCGAAGAAAGCTATCAGATTGGTTTGACATGATTTGTTCTTTACAAATCCATGCTGGCTGTTCCCTATCACCTTACCACCTTCCAAGCGTTTGCAGATGATTTCCTTAATTACTTGCTCCATTATCTTCCCTGGCACAGAAGTGAAACTAACTGGTCTGTAGTTTCCTGGGTTGTTTTTATTTCCCTTTTTATAGATGGGCACTATATTTGCCCTTTTCCAGTCTTCTGGAATCTCTCCCGTCTCCCATGATTTTCCAAAGATAATAGCTAGAGGCTCAGATACCTCCTCTATTAGCTCCTTGAGTATTCTAGGATGCATTTCATCAGGCCCTGGTGACTTGCAGGCATCTAACTTTTCTAAG
>NW_020715107.1:0-2755 GCF_002925995.2 Terrapene triunguis | reverse complement strand
GTGGAACGCCGATTCTGGGCCCGGGAAACAAGCACAGACTGGTGGGACCGCATCGTGCTGCAGGTGTGGGACGATTCCCAGTGGCTGCGAAACTTTCGCATGCGTAAGGGCACTTTCATGGAACTTTGTGACTTGCTTTCCCCTGCCCTGAAGCGCCAGAATACCAGGATGAGAGCAGCCCTCACAGTGGAGAAGCGAGTGGCGATAGCCCTGTGGAAGCTTGCAACGCCAGACAGCTACCGGTCAGTTGGGAATCAATTTGGAGTGGGCAAATCTACTGTGGGGGCTGCTGTGATCCAAGTTGCCAGGGCAATGAAAGACCTGGTGATATCAAGGGTAGTGACTCTGGGAAACGTGCAGGCCATAGTGGATGGCTTTGCTGCAATGGGATTCCCAAACTGTGGTGGGGCCATAGACGGAACCCATATCCCTATCTTGGCACCGGAGCACCAAGCCACCGAGTACATAAACCGCAAGGGGTACTTTTCAATGCTGCTGCAAGCCCTGGTGGATCACAAGGGACGTTTCACCAACATCAACGTGGGATGGCCGGGAAAGGTACATGATGCTCGCGTCTTCAGGCACTCTGCTCTGTTTCGAAAGCTGGAGGAAGGGACTTTCTTCCCGGACCAGAAAATAACCGTTGGGGATGTTGAAATGCCTATCGTGATCCTTGGGGACCCAGCCTACCCCTTAATGCCATGGCTCATGAAGCCGTACACAGGCAGCCTGGACAGGAGTCAGGACCTGTTCAACTACAGGCTGAGCAAGTGCCGAATGGTGGTGGAATGTGCATTTGGACGTTTAAAAGCGCACTGGCGCAGCTTACTGACTCGCTCAGACCTTAGCGAAAAGAATATCCCCATTGTTATTGCTGCTTGCTGTGCGCTCCACAATATCTGTGAGAGTAAGGGGGAGACATTTATGGCGGGGTGGGAGGTTGAGGCAAATTGCCTGGCCGCTGATTACGCGCAGCCAGACACCAGGGCGGTTAGAGGAGCACAGCATGGCGCGGTGCGCATCAGAGAAGCTTTGAAAACGAGTTTTGTGACTGGCCAGGCTACGGTGTGAAACTTCTGTTTGTTTCTCCTTGATGAACCCTCCGCCCCCCCCCACCCGGTTCACTCTACTTCCCTGTAAGCCAACCACCCCACCCTCCCCTTCCCCCTTCGAGCACCGCTTGCAGAGGCAATAAAGTCATTGTTACTTCACATTCATGCATTCTTTATTAATTCATCACACAACTAGGGGGATAATTGCAAAGGTAGCCCGGGATGGGTGGGGGAGGAGGGAAGGAAAAGGACACACTGCAGTTTAAAACTTTAACTCTTATTGAAGGCCAGCCTTCTGATGCTAGGGCAATCATCTGGGGTGGAGTGACTGGGTGGCCGGAGGCCCCCCCTACCGTGTTCTTGGGCGTCTGGGTGAGGAGGCTATGGAACTTGGGGAGGAGGGCTGTTGGTTACACAGGGGCTGTAGCGGCGGTCTCTGCTCCTGCTGCCTTTCCTGCAGCTCAACCATACGCTGGAGCATATCAGTTTGATGCTCCAGCAGCCGGAGCATCGACTCTTGCCTTCTGTCTGCAAGCTGACGCCACCTATCTTCTTCAGCCCGCAACTTGCTCTGTTCATCCCGCGATTCAGCACGCCACCTCTCCTCTCGTTCATATTGTGCTTTTCTGTAATCAGTCATTGACTGCCTCCACGCATTCTGCTGTGCTCTGTCAGCGTGGGAGGACATCTGTAGCTCTGTGAACATGTCATCACTTGTCCTACGTTTTCTCTTTCTAATCGTCACTAGCCTCTGTGAAGGAGAAACATTTGCAGCTGGTGGAGGAGAAAGGAGAGGTGGTTAAAAAAGACACATTTTAGAGAACAATGGGTACACTCTTTCACGTTAAATTTTGCTGTTCACATTACACAGCACATGTGCTTTCGTTACAAGGTCGCATTTTTCCTCTTATATTGAGGGCCTGCCGGTTTGGTGGGAGAGATCACTCACACAGTGCCAGGCCACAGATTTCAGCTTGCAGGCAGCCATGGTAAGACACAGTCTTTTGGCTTTTTTAACCTTAACATGTGGGAATGGTTTCAAACAGTAGTGCTCTCATTTCCCATACCAAGCACCCGTTGGGTTGGCCATTTAAAATGGGTTTGCAATGTAGAAGGAGGGGCTGCGGTTTCAGGGTTAACATGCAGCACAAACCCAACTAACTCCCCTCCCCCACACACCCAATTCTCTGGGATGATCACTTCACCCCTCCCCCCCACCGCGTGGCTAACAGCGGGGAATATTTCTGTTCAGCAGAGCAGGAACGGGCACCTCTGAATGTCCCCTTAATAAAATTGCCCCATTTCAACCAGGTGACCGTGAATGATATCACTCTCCTGAGGATAACAAAGAGCGATAAGGAATGGATGTTGTCTGCATGCCAGCAAACACCGGGACCATACGCTGCCATGCTTTGTTATGCAATGATTCCAGACTACGTGCTACTGGCCTGGCCTGGTAAAGTGTCCTACCATGGCGGACGGGATAAGGCAGCCCTCCCCAGAAACCTTTTGCAAAGGCTTTGGGAGTACATCCAGGAGAGTTTTCTGGAGATGTCCCTGGAGGATTTCCGCTCCATCCCCATACACGTTAACAGACTTTTCCAGTAGCTGTACTGGCCGCGATTGCCAGGGCAAATTAATCATTAATCATTAAACACGCTTGCTTTTAAACCATGTGTAATATTTACAAAGGTACACTCACC
>NW_020715106.1:0-4780 GCF_002925995.2 Terrapene triunguis | reverse complement strand
TCTGTTACTGTGCTCGATTTGAGACGTGCCTGTCTCCTAGCACCGCTGTGAGATCTCAAATAAACTTTGTTTGCTTCTCCACCTGGTGTGTTTATTGGCGCGAAGCACGCCGGGCCACGAACCGCTGTTGCTTTGCCTCGGGCACCTCTGTGCCAGCAACAGTTTTTGGCGCCCAACGTGGGGCTCGAGGCTGAAATTTAGCCTTGCCCGGATCCCTCCTGGAGGCCGACGGACTACGGCGACGACCGACGCCCAGAGCTCACCGGTGACTTCATCGGGGGCCTCAGCGGAGACGTGGTTTGGTCGACCCCGGAGGGCACAACGGTGCAACGCGCTCGAGTAGTGGAGAAGCAGCTGTGGCTGCGGGCGACGGTGGGGAACCGGTCCTGTGGATAGGGCGACGGTGCAGAACCGGACCCTTGGATAAGGTAGGAACAGTCCAGTGGGGACTTTATCTGTCTTGACCTGGGGACGCCCAGTGTCTACCTGTTTTGACTTGGGGATGCCCAGAGTCTCCCTAATATGGGGCAGGGACAGAGTACGGCAGGCAGGGCAAGGTGTACACCCTTGGAATGCATTCTGGTGAACTGGAAAGTGTTTGGATCGGATCCGTTGATTAAAAGTAAACTGAAAAGATTCTGTACAGTAGACTGGCCTCAATATCAGCTAGAGGACCAGGAAAGGTGGCCACCGGAGGGATCACTCAATTATAATACAATCCTTCAATTGCTTTTGTTTTGTCAGCGTACGGGTAAATGGAATGAACATATGTATGTACAGTTGTTTATGTTGTTAAGAGATAGGTCAGATCTTTTGCAAAGGTGTAATTTGACTCCGACAGGTTCGGTAGTAACTACAGTTAGTCCCCAGAACCCTCCTCCGGTTGTGATGGCAGAGTCGGTGTCCCCTTCGGCTCCAACACCCCCACCATATAAAGACAGGGTCTCTCAGGTCCCAGAGATTGCCCCCTCGGTGGGATTCTATCCATTACTTACTGAGACTCGGATAGCCCGCCCTGGATCAGACAATCGCCCGGCCACTACTATGCAGGTTTACACCCATGTGCCTTTTAACCCCGTGGACCTGGCAGCTTTTAAGGCACAGGCAGGGGAATTCTCTACGAACCCAAGCAAGTTTATCTCAGCCTTTGAAGGGTGTCTGGCTAGCTGTAAACCTGACTGGGATGATTGTAATGTCCTTATGAGAACCCTGTTGTCTGAAGTAAAGCGAAATCAGGTTACAGCTAAGGCTAAGGAGAAGGAAGACAGAGAAGGCATTTAAGGTTTAAAAGGAAAAGCTATTGGACACCAGAGGTTGTACAAAGAGGAATCCTCAGAAGTGAGTGTGCTCATCCTGGTTTGTTGCTTCAAAGCTCTGTACAGAAGTTATGTTACTGGAAAAGGTGTATGAGTGAAGAGTGGAAGGTTCCTTTGGAAGTTAGAAGAAGCCGAGAAAGGGAGAAGAGGAAAAAGCACGGAATGAGTTAACTGAGAGGAAAATACAGCTACCAAGCTCAGTCAGCTGGCCTCAGTCCAAGGTCAGTGTTCACTGCCAAGACTTTGCTGACAACCAAGAGGAAGGGGGGCCTGAATGTGCCCAAGCAACTAAGATCAGCAAAATACTGCAAGGCAAAATGAGGACAACAGAAGGGTTAAAAAGCAGTTAGTTTTGTTAAACAGTATTGGCCCAGGGATTTAAAAATTCCCCCACTCTGTTTTGACAGGCTTTGGCCAGAGACTTGGAGGAGTGGGACAATGAAGACAGGGTCCTCCTCCTGCAATATGTGGATGACTTGTTGATTGCTGCTGTGGGTCTAATCCCTTGTCTTAAAGCCACTGTGAGCCTCCTGAACTTTGTTGGACTCAGAGGATATCGAGTAGCACAGAGTAAGGCTCAGATTGCTCTCCCAGAAGTACGGTATTTAGGATTTTACATCAGGCAGGGGGAACGTCAGCTTTCAAGTGAAAGAAAGGAAGCTATCTGTCAAATTCCTATTCCAAGCAATCGTAAACAACTCAGGGCATTTCTGGGCATGGCAGGCTTCTGCAGAATATGGATCCCAGAGTTTGGACTGTGGGCTAAACCCTTGTATGAATGCGTTAAGGGAGCGGATCATGACCCCTTTCACTGGTCCCCAGAAGCGGACAGGGCATTTAAAATCTTAAAAAGGAAACTAATGGAAGCTCCAGCTCTAGGCCTGCCGGACCTAGTTAAGCCATTCCAACTGTATGTGCATGAACGGAGAGGGGTGGCCCTGGGAGTGCTTACCCAGCTATTAGGTGCCTGGAAGCGTCCTGTGGCATATTTCTCTAAACAACTGGATCAAGTTTCAAAGGGATGGCCAGCCTGTTTGAGGGCGGTCGCAGCAACTGCCCTAGTCCTTGGGGAGGCTGAGAAATTGACACTGGGAGGAGTTGTGCAAGTGTATACTCCCCATATGGTTCAAGCCCTGCTGGATACTAAGGGTGGTCTCTGGCTTACACAGGCTCGGGTTGCTCGGTATCAAGCAAAACTGTTAGAAAACCCTGAAGTTACCCTACAGACCTGTCCCTCCCTTAACCCAGCCACCCTGTTACCGGAGACAGAGGAGCAGGAACATGACTGTCTGGAAATCATAGATGTCCAATACTCCAGCCGCCCAGACTTAAAAGATCAACCCCTCCCTAATGCTGATTATGAGTGGTATACTGACGGCAGCAGTACAGTTGTAAACGGACAGAGGAGGGCAGGCTATGCTATTGTATCTCTCCATAAGACTGTGGAAGCAGAGGGTTTACCTGCTGGGACATCAGCTCAGCTGGCTGAATTGGTAGCCTTAACCCGTGCACTTGAACTGTCAAAAGGAAAAAAGGTTAACATTTTTACTGATTCCAGATATGCCTTTGGAATACTACACGCCCATGCCGGTCTGTGGAAGGAAAGAGGAATGTTGACAGCCCAAGGTTCTCCGGTTAAACATGGGCCTCAAATTCTCCGGCTTTTAGAAGCGGTACAGCTCCCCTCAGAAGTAGCAGTGATACACTGCAAGGCTCATCAAAGAGAAGATCAAGATGTGGCTAAGGGTAATGCCAGGGCGGACAGAGAGGCCAAGCGAGCTGCTACCCTGGAACCACAGGAAGCTAAAGATGCCCATATGCATGCCCTCATCCCATCAGTGGGGGAGCTCCCGACCCCTCAGTACTCTCACGAAGAAAGGAACCTAGCCAACACACTTAGGCTCCGGGAAAAGGAGGGATGGCTCCACTCCACGGAAGGAAAAATCCTCCTACCAAGGAATCTAATACGGCCAGTACTACAGAAACTACATCAGTCTACCCACGCAGGTAGAGAAGCTCTTTCCCAGCTTATGACTAACCTCTGGACTTAGGCCTCTGGCCTCCCAGGTGCAGGCTGAATGTTTAGTCTGCCAAAAGAACAACCCTCGACCTGGAGTGTCAGTGCCACCAGCCACTCTGGAACCTACCCCAGGCCCAGGACTAGTTTGGCAAATAGATTTTACTGAGTTCCCCCGGACCCAAGGATTCAGATACCTTCTCGTCTTAGTGGACCGATTCAGCGGATGGCCTGAAGCCTTCCCATGTCGTAACAACACTGCCAAAACGGTGGCTCTTAAGTTTGTCAAGGAAATCATTCCTCGCTTTGGACTCCCCCAGTGGATGGAATCTGACAACGGAACACACTTCACATCCCAAGTTGTTCAGAAGATATCGGATGCCCTGCAAATCCCCTGGAAGCTCCACACTCCATGGCGACCGCAGGCCAGTGGGGTAGTGGAACGCACAAATCAGACACTTAAGCGGCACCTCTCAAAGGTCTGCCAAGAGGCTTCCCTTAAGTGGCCTGATGCTCTACCCCTTGTTTTGCTCCGCATTCGCGCTCTCCCTAAGGGCAGGTTAGGGCTCAGTCCCTTCGAGATTATGTTTGGAAGGGCATGGCCTATGAACGGTACACCGGTTCTGGCAGGGGAGTGGGAGGTAGGCTGTGGTTTCTTATCTCAGTACATGTGCTCTCTGTCTGCTGTTCTTTGTTCTCTCCACAGGTACACCAAAGATTTGCAGCCTCTCCCGCTGGATGCCCCGATCCACTCCTTGCAGCCAGGTGACTCCGTACTCGTTCGGACCTGGAAGGACGAGCCTCTCCAAGAGAAGTGGAAGGAACCCCACACCGTCCTGCTGATCTCCCATACAGCAGCAAAGGTCGAAGGACACAAGAACTGGATTCATCACTCTCGCCTGAAAGCAGTGCCTGCTCCTGAACGGTGGACCGTCCAGCCTGCAGAGAAGACTGCCAGCGACGACCTGGGACTTAAGCTGTTATTCAAAAGACAATAAGGCCTGCTGGGAATGCCCTGTGATCTCTTTGGACAGTCACAGCGTACTCCCCGCGAGAACTCTGAGCGTTGGTTGTGTTTGTTTTTACAGGGCCGGCCTAACCTGGTGGCCTGGTCCCTTTTGCTTTTAGTCTGCCTGTTATTGGTAATTGTTATTTTGTGGGTATTTGGGGAATTGTAATTATCAGGCCCTAGGGTCACCCTCCTCCTGATTGCTTGTTTTAAGATGCTCCTCCGTAAGCTTTGTGCCCCCCGTTCCCCAGAAGTCCCGGCATACCCTCTCATTGAGGACCCCAGCTTCATAGCACTCAATCATATCTTGTCCACAGAATATGAGAAAACTCAGCCAAAAGCTTGTTGAGTATTCTCAAAGGGGGGAGTTGTTGACGTCACCAGGCATCATCATCACCCCAGGTGACTCAGGAGGGTGGAAAATCACAAGTGTCAATG
>NW_020715105.1:0-4780 GCF_002925995.2 Terrapene triunguis | reverse complement strand
TCTGTTACTGTGCTCGATTTGAGACGTGCCTGTCTCCTAGCACCGCTGTGAGATCTCAAATAAACTTTGTTTGCTTCTCCACCTGGTGTGTTTATTGGCGCGAAGCACGCCGGGCCACGAACCGCTGTTGCTTTGCCTCGGGCACCTCTGTGCCAGCAACAGTTTTTGGCGCCCAACGTGGGGCTCGAGGCTGAAATTTAGCCTTGCCCGGATCCCTCCTGGAGGCCGACGGACTACGGCGACGACCGACGCCCAGAGCTCACCGGTGACTTCATCGGGGGCCTCAGCGGAGACGTGGTTTGGTCGACCCCGGAGGGCACAACGGTGCAACGCGCTCGAGTAGTGGAGAAGCAGCTGTGGCTGCGGGCGACGGTGGGGAACCGGTCCTGTGGATAGGGCGACGGTGCAGAACCGGACCCTTGGATAAGGTAGGAACAGTCCAGTGGGGACTTTATCTGTCTTGACCTGGGGACGCCCAGTGTCTACCTGTTTTGACTTGGGGATGCCCAGAGTCTCCCTAATATGGGGCAGGGACAGAGTACGGCAGGCAGGGCAAGGTGTACACCCTTGGAATGCATTCTGGTGAACTGGAAAGTGTTTGGATCGGATCCGTTGATTAAAAGTAAACTGAAAAGATTCTGTACAGTAGACTGGCCTCAATATCAGCTAGAGGACCAGGAAAGGTGGCCACCGGAGGGATCACTCAATTATAATACAATCCTTCAATTGCTTTTGTTTTGTCAGCGTACGGGTAAATGGAATGAACATATGTATGTACAGTTGTTTATGTTGTTAAGAGATAGGTCAGATCTTTTGCAAAGGTGTAATTTGACTCCGACAGGTTCGGTAGTAACTACAGTTAGTCCCCAGAACCCTCCTCCGGTTGTGATGGCAGAGTCGGTGTCCCCTTCGGCTCCAACACCCCCACCATATAAAGACAGGGTCTCTCAGGTCCCAGAGATTGCCCCCTCGGTGGGATTCTATCCATTACTTACTGAGACTCGGATAGCCCGCCCTGGATCAGACAATCGCCCGGCCACTACTATGCAGGTTTACACCCATGTGCCTTTTAACCCCGTGGACCTGGCAGCTTTTAAGGCACAGGCAGGGGAATTCTCTACGAACCCAAGCAAGTTTATCTCAGCCTTTGAAGGGTGTCTGGCTAGCTGTAAACCTGACTGGGATGATTGTAATGTCCTTATGAGAACCCTGTTGTCTGAAGTAAAGCGAAATCAGGTTACAGCTAAGGCTAAGGAGAAGGAAGACAGAGAAGGCATTTAAGGTTTAAAAGGAAAAGCTATTGGACACCAGAGGTTGTACAAAGAGGAATCCTCAGAAGTGAGTGTGCTCATCCTGGTTTGTTGCTTCAAAGCTCTGTACAGAAGTTATGTTACTGGAAAAGGTGTATGAGTGAAGAGTGGAAGGTTCCTTTGGAAGTTAGAAGAAGCCGAGAAAGGGAGAAGAGGAAAAAGCACGGAATGAGTTAACTGAGAGGAAAATACAGCTACCAAGCTCAGTCAGCTGGCCTCAGTCCAAGGTCAGTGTTCACTGCCAAGACTTTGCTGACAACCAAGAGGAAGGGGGGCCTGAATGTGCCCAAGCAACTAAGATCAGCAAAATACTGCAAGGCAAAATGAGGACAACAGAAGGGTTAAAAAGCAGTTAGTTTTGTTAAACAGTATTGGCCCAGGGATTTAAAAATTCCCCCACTCTGTTTTGACAGGCTTTGGCCAGAGACTTGGAGGAGTGGGACAATGAAGACAGGGTCCTCCTCCTGCAATATGTGGATGACTTGTTGATTGCTGCTGTGGGTCTAATCCCTTGTCTTAAAGCCACTGTGAGCCTCCTGAACTTTGTTGGACTCAGAGGATATCGAGTAGCACAGAGTAAGGCTCAGATTGCTCTCCCAGAAGTACGGTATTTAGGATTTTACATCAGGCAGGGGGAACGTCAGCTTTCAAGTGAAAGAAAGGAAGCTATCTGTCAAATTCCTATTCCAAGCAATCGTAAACAACTCAGGGCATTTCTGGGCATGGCAGGCTTCTGCAGAATATGGATCCCAGAGTTTGGACTGTGGGCTAAACCCTTGTATGAATGCGTTAAGGGAGCGGATCATGACCCCTTTCACTGGTCCCCAGAAGCGGACAGGGCATTTAAAATCTTAAAAAGGAAACTAATGGAAGCTCCAGCTCTAGGCCTGCCGGACCTAGTTAAGCCATTCCAACTGTATGTGCATGAACGGAGAGGGGTGGCCCTGGGAGTGCTTACCCAGCTATTAGGTGCCTGGAAGCGTCCTGTGGCATATTTCTCTAAACAACTGGATCAAGTTTCAAAGGGATGGCCAGCCTGTTTGAGGGCGGTCGCAGCAACTGCCCTAGTCCTTGGGGAGGCTGAGAAATTGACACTGGGAGGAGTTGTGCAAGTGTATACTCCCCATATGGTTCAAGCCCTGCTGGATACTAAGGGTGGTCTCTGGCTTACACAGGCTCGGGTTGCTCGGTATCAAGCAAAACTGTTAGAAAACCCTGAAGTTACCCTACAGACCTGTCCCTCCCTTAACCCAGCCACCCTGTTACCGGAGACAGAGGAGCAGGAACATGACTGTCTGGAAATCATAGATGTCCAATACTCCAGCCGCCCAGACTTAAAAGATCAACCCCTCCCTAATGCTGATTATGAGTGGTATACTGACGGCAGCAGTACAGTTGTAAACGGACAGAGGAGGGCAGGCTATGCTATTGTATCTCTCCATAAGACTGTGGAAGCAGAGGGTTTACCTGCTGGGACATCAGCTCAGCTGGCTGAATTGGTAGCCTTAACCCGTGCACTTGAACTGTCAAAAGGAAAAAAGGTTAACATTTTTACTGATTCCAGATATGCCTTTGGAATACTACACGCCCATGCCGGTCTGTGGAAGGAAAGAGGAATGTTGACAGCCCAAGGTTCTCCGGTTAAACATGGGCCTCAAATTCTCCGGCTTTTAGAAGCGGTACAGCTCCCCTCAGAAGTAGCAGTGATACACTGCAAGGCTCATCAAAGAGAAGATCAAGATGTGGCTAAGGGTAATGCCAGGGCGGACAGAGAGGCCAAGCGAGCTGCTACCCTGGAACCACAGGAAGCTAAAGATGCCCATATGCATGCCCTCATCCCATCAGTGGGGGAGCTCCCGACCCCTCAGTACTCTCACGAAGAAAGGAACCTAGCCAACACACTTAGGCTCCGGGAAAAGGAGGGATGGCTCCACTCCACGGAAGGAAAAATCCTCCTACCAAGGAATCTAATACGGCCAGTACTACAGAAACTACATCAGTCTACCCACGCAGGTAGAGAAGCTCTTTCCCAGCTTATGACTAACCTCTGGACTTAGGCCTCTGGCCTCCCAGGTGCAGGCTGAATGTTTAGTCTGCCAAAAGAACAACCCTCGACCTGGAGTGTCAGTGCCACCAGCCACTCTGGAACCTACCCCAGGCCCAGGACTAGTTTGGCAAATAGATTTTACTGAGTTCCCCCGGACCCAAGGATTCAGATACCTTCTCGTCTTAGTGGACCGATTCAGCGGATGGCCTGAAGCCTTCCCATGTCGTAACAACACTGCCAAAACGGTGGCTCTTAAGTTTGTCAAGGAAATCATTCCTCGCTTTGGACTCCCCCAGTGGATGGAATCTGACAACGGAACACACTTCACATCCCAAGTTGTTCAGAAGATATCGGATGCCCTGCAAATCCCCTGGAAGCTCCACACTCCATGGCGACCGCAGGCCAGTGGGGTAGTGGAACGCACAAATCAGACACTTAAGCGGCACCTCTCAAAGGTCTGCCAAGAGGCTTCCCTTAAGTGGCCTGATGCTCTACCCCTTGTTTTGCTCCGCATTCGCGCTCTCCCTAAGGGCAGGTTAGGGCTCAGTCCCTTCGAGATTATGTTTGGAAGGGCATGGCCTATGAACGGTACACCGGTTCTGGCAGGGGAGTGGGAGGTAGGCTGTGGTTTCTTATCTCAGTACATGTGCTCTCTGTCTGCTGTTCTTTGTTCTCTCCACAGGTACACCAAAGATTTGCAGCCTCTCCCGCTGGATGCCCCGATCCACTCCTTGCAGCCAGGTGACTCCATACTCGTTCGGACCTGGAAGGACGAGCCTCTCCAAGAGAAGTGGAAGGAACCCCACACCGTCCTGCTGATCTCCCATACAGCAGCAAAGGTCGAAGGACACAAGAACTGGATTCATCACTCTCGCCTGAAAGCAGTGCCTGCTCCTGAACGGTGGACCGTCCAGCCTGCAGAGAAGACTGCCAGCGACGACCTGGGACTTAAGCTGTTATTCAAAAGACAATAAGGCCTGCTGGGAATGCCCTGTGATCTCTTTGGACAGTCACAGCGTACTCCCCGCGAGAACTCTGAGCGTTGGTTGTGTTTGTTTTTACAGGGCCGGCCTAACCTGGTGGCCTGGTCCCTTTTGCTTTTAGTCTGCCTGTTATTGGTAATTGTTATTTTGTGGGTATTTGGGGAATTGTAATTATCAGGCCCTAGGGTCACCCTCCTCCTGATTGCTTGTTTTAAGATGCTCCTCCGTAAGCTTTGTGCCCCCCGTTCCCCAGAAGTCCCGGCATACCCTCTCATTGAGGACCCCAGCTTCATAGCACTCAATCATATCTTGTCCACAGAATATGAGAAAACTCAGCCAAAAGCTTGTTGAGTATTCTCAAAGGGGGGAGTTGTTGACGTCACCAGGCATCATCATCACCCCAGGTGACTCAGGAGGGTGGAAAATCACAAGTGTCAATG
>NW_020715104.1:0-2744 GCF_002925995.2 Terrapene triunguis | reverse complement strand
TATTCTGAATAAATGTTTAAACTCTGACTTTGAAATGTGAACTGCTAAGTAAGTGCCAATTCTCCATTTTCATCAAACCCAGACAGCATTTCACAGTCTAGCCAACGTAAGAGCATGGATGAGAAGGAGTTGACTGAGGCTCAATTCCGACAAGGGATAAGTGATGCTGGCTGGTTCCTCAAAACATCTAGGATTCATAGATTTTAAGACCAGGAGGGACCATTACGATCACCTGGTGTGACTTCCTGCACAAAACAGGCCATAAGACTTCCCTCAGTAATTTCTGCATCAAGCCCACAACTTTTGCCATCCAAGACATTGGTCGATATTGATCTATCAGATCCAAGCTATCAGCTACTTCTTTGACCATTCAGCAACCACAACAGCTCAGATCAATAATGTTATCACTTTCAGTCTCTAAGTTTGAAAATGTACAGCAAAGACTGAAGCCCTGGACTCAGGAGTTTCCTTCCCCTGTTGGTCTGAATGAAGCTTAACTTGTCAACATTTAAAGAACAGTGAAAAGCCCATCTGTTCACTAATGATAAACTGTATTTATGGTTACAATTTGAAACTCAGAGCTAATACAGGGAGCTGAACAGATGACTCGTTAATTTAGGTCACTTCCAACCCAACATGAATCTAAAACCTTTTGGACCAATTTAAAAAAAAAGAGCATATTTAAATACCAGCATAATTGAACACCAACAATTTACCTGTCAATACTAGTTTAGTCCTAACTCGGCTGTACTTTTTAGAGCTCACTGAACACCAATCCACTTCTGCTGAATTCACAGTACAGCTAACGAAGGTCAAAACGGCAATTCAATTGTTCATGAGTAATGGGTTGACTGATTAAATCAGACAGAAATGTACCTATACAGCATGGATTAGACAGGTGACTTGCCCTGTGACCCACTTTTTTCCACAGAATGTTTAATACAAATCTTTCCTCCTTTTCTCATGTCTAAAACATACACATATTAACAGATATCTTCCTTCCTACCCCCCTCCCCCAGAACATACAAAAAATGTTTTGTTTATTTTCTTGAAGAGATTTTCTAAACTTCCAAATGCTTCAGGTATTTTGTTCATTAAAAAAACCTCTTCAGAATGTATAAATTCAATGAACCAAGAACTTTGTTTCATTATTTACTGTCACAATGATTAAAATTTACTTGAAAAAGAATGTTTCAGTGATGCTTAGATGTTGTCAATAAAGACCCAAATCTTGCAATGTGAGGTGCATGGACAAAGCCTCCTTAGAAGCAAATTAACACAGTGGGTTATCCACATGTACCACATTGCAGGATCAGGCCTAGAACTAATGCTTTCAAATATAATTAAAATAAACACAACAAGACAATTAAGCGTTTGAAATTCCATGAAAACTGAAGCAATGCACAGTTGAGAACTGTGGCTCATCATGGGGGGAAAAAAAAGAGTCCGATATTTCCTGTGCACCACAGAGAGGCATGATTTGGGCACAGCAGCCAAGCTATTGCTCAAACACACATACAAACCAGAAAGCCTTATTTATGTCTACTACCATAAGTAATTTTTAAATGGATAGAAATTACCACAGGGCTCACGTTTTCTTAGGAGCCAACAACTAATTATCAGAGGTTTTAGCATAATTGTTTTTTTTCTTTTGATAGTGTATTATTTATTATTTATACTGTGCCATAGGTGTTTCTGGCACTCTGCAGCCAAGTCTTTTCCCACAGGAGTTTACAACGTAATTCAGCGACAACAAAGCAAGAAATTACAATGAACCAGGATACGTGGAAAAGGGGTTAGGAGAAGAATATGCAGAGGACAAGGATTGCAACAGGGGCCCTTAGTTAGGGATGTGTAACTACCCTCACTTTCTTACCTCTTCTTTTTAAAAAAATATTACATTTCTAGCCCTTATGGTTGTAGGAATAACCAAAAATATGTGAACTGAGCATAAATTGATCCAGTGATGCCTGCCTGAATCTGCAGACAGCCTGTAACAAAGTTCTAAAATAGAGGTTCTCTGCTTCAGAGGTTGGGGTCACAACTGCTGGGGGTGTCACAAAGAGGTCTCAAGAGAAGCAATCACACTGCTCTTTCTTGTTGCTAAATGGAAAGGGGGTCCTGGGGAAGGTTGAGAACTACTGGGTTACAACAAAGGTAATGAGATTTATTCACAATGTTTATACTTTCTTTTTTTAAATAAATGAAACTAATAAAGTATGTTACTACTCTTTTCCACTTCACCTTCCCTCTCCCTCAAGAATAGAAACATAAGAATTGCCATACCAGAACAGACCAATGGTTCAGAAAGTCAGACAACCCACTGGACAGAATCCAATGCTTCACAGAAAGGGGCTTGTCCCACTTCCTCCACCTCTTAAAGTATACACAAAAAGGTTATGCAATAGGGGAAATTTATTCCTGAGCCTGCTTGTGCTTAGCATATGACCTGAAACCTAAGGACTGGTGGGTTTATTAATTTTATCCCACCAATAACAGTCGCTAATCTTTTTAATAAAAATGGATCCATTTTTGAAAACTAATTATACTCATGTATATAACCCTTTACAGACATTGTTTAATAAATTAAATACCTTAATACAATCCTATGGCAGACCGTTCCACAGGTAACTTTAAACAGCATACAAGCTCTTTTTAATAATTTTTTAATTTTCACTATAACACCTGACTGTATTGGGTTTGAATGATGGTTTTCCAAATGATAGCCCCATAAGAATAATATA
>NW_020715103.1:0-2741 GCF_002925995.2 Terrapene triunguis | reverse complement strand
TATTCTGAATAAATGTTTAAACTCTGACTTTGAAATGTGAACTGCTACGTAAGTGCCAATTCTCCATTTTCATCAAACCCAGACAGCATTTCACAGTCTAGCCAATGTAAGAGCATGGATGAGAAGGAGTTGACTGAGGCTCAATTCCGACAAGGGATAAGTGTTGCTGGCTGGTTGCTCAAAACATCTAGGATTCATAGATTTTAAGACCAAGAGGGACCACTACGATCACCTGGTGTGACTTCCTGCACAAAACAGGCCATAAGACTTCCCTCAGTAATTTCTGCATCAAGCCCACAACTTTTGCCATCCAAGACATTGGTCGATATTGATCTATCAGATCCAAGCTATCAGCTACTTCTTTGACCATTCAGCAACCACAACAGCTCAGATCAATAATGTTATCACTTTCAGTCTCTAAGTTTGAAAATGTACAGCAAAGACTGAAGCCCTGGACTCAGGAGTTTCCTTCCTCTGTTGGTCTGAATGAAGCTTAACTTGTCAACATTTAAAGAACAGTGAAAAGCCCATCTGTTCACTAATGATCAATTGTATTTATGGTTACAATTTGAAACTCAGAGCTAATACAGGGAGCTGAACAGATGACTCGTTAATTTAGGTCACTTCCAACCCAACATGAATCTAAAACCTTTTGGACCAATTTAAAAAAAAAAAAGCATATTTAAATACCAGCATAATTGAACACCAACAAGTTACCTGTCAATACTAGTTTAGTCCTAACTCGGCTGTACTTTTTAGAGCTCACTGAACACCAATCCACTTCTGCTGAATTCACAGTACAGCTAACGAAGGTCAAAATGGCAATTCAATTGTTCATGAGTAATGGGTTGACTGATTAAATCAGACAGAAATGTACCTATACAGCATGGATTAGACAGGTGACTTGCCCTGTGACCCACTTTTTTCCACAGAATGTTTAATACAAATCTTTCCTCCTTTTCTCATGTCTAAAACATACACATATTAACAGATATCTTCCTTCCTACCCCCTCCAGAACATACAAAAAATGTTTTGTTTATTTTCTTGAAGAGATTTTCTAAACTTCCAAATGCTTCAGGTATTTTGTTCATTAAAAAAACCTCTTCAGAATGTATAAATTCAATGAACCAAGAACTTTGTTTCATTATTTACTGTCACAATGATTAAAATTTACTTGAAAAAGAATGTTTCAGTGATGCTTAGATGTTGTCAATAAAGACCCAAATCTTGCAATGTGAGGTGCGTGGACAAAGCCTCCTTAGAAGCAAATTAACACAGTGGGTTATCCACATGTACCACATTGCAGGATCAGGCCTAGAACTAATGCTTTCAAATATAATTAAAATAAACACAACAAGACAATTAAGCGTTTGAAATTCCATGAAAACTGAAGCAATGCACAGTTGAGAACTGTGGCTCATCATGGGGGGAAAAAAAAGAGTCCGATATTTCCTGTGCACCACAGAGAGGCATGATTTGGGCACAGCAGCCAAGCTATTGCTCAAACACACATACAAACCAGAAAGCCTTATTTATGTCTACTACCATAAGTAATTTTTAAATGGATAGAAATTACCACAGGGCTCACGTTTTCTTAGGAGCCAACAACTAATTATCAGAGGTTTTAGCATAATTGTTTTTTTTCTTTTGATAGTGTATTATTTATTATTTATACTGTGCCATAGGTGTTTCTGGCACTCTGCAGCCAAGTCTTTTCCCACAGGAGTTTACAACGTAATTCAGCGACAACAAAGCAAGAAATTACAATGAACCAGGATACGTGGCAAAGGGGTTAGGAGAAGAATATGCAGAGGACAAGGGTTGCAACAGGGGCCCTTAGTTATGGATGTGTAACTACCCTCACTTTCTTACCTCTTCTTTTTAAAAAAATATTACATTTCTAGCCCTTATGGTTGTAGGAATAACCAAAAATATGTGAACTGAGCATAAATTGATCCAGTGATGCCTGCCTGAATCTGCAGACAGCCTGTAACAAAGTTCTAAAATAGAGGTTCTCTGCTTCAGAGGTTGGGGTCACAACTGCTGGGGGTGTCACAAAGAGGTCTCAAGAGAAGCAATCACACTGCTCTTTCTTGTTGCTAAATGGAAAGGGGGTCCTGGGGAAGGTTGAGAACTACTGGGTTACAACAAAGGTAATGAGATTTATTCACAATGTTTATACTTTCTTTTTTTAAAGAAATGAAACTAATAAAGTATGTTACTACTCTTTTCCACTTCACCTTCCCTCTCCCTCAAGAACAGAAACATAAGAATTGCCATACCAGAACAGACCAATGGTTCAGAAAGTCAGACAACCCACTGGACAGAATCCAATGCTTCACAGAAAGGGGCTTGTCCCACTTCCTCCACCTCTTAAAGTATACACAAAAAGGTTATGCAATAGGGGAAATTTATTCCTGAGCCTGCTTGTGCTTAGCATATGACCTGAAACCTAAGGACTGGTGGGTTTATTAATTTTATCCCACCAATAACAGTCGCTAATCTTTTTAATAAAAATGGATCCATTTTTGAAAACTAATTATACTCATGTATATAACCCTTTACAGACATTGTTTAATAAATTAAATACCTTAATACAATCCTATGGCAGACCGTTCCACAGGTAACTTTAAACAGCATACAAGCTCTTTTTAATAATTTTTTAATTTTCACTATAACACCTGACTGTATTGGGTTTGAATGATGGTTTTCCAAATGATAGCCCCATAAGAATAATATA
>NW_020715102.1:0-5551 GCF_002925995.2 Terrapene triunguis | reverse complement strand
AAATTAGTACAAAATGTACTTACTAATTTAATATTTTAATAAAATGTAGACAAAAATAATATAAAATTCTTAATTTACTATTTTAATGAAAAATAAGAATATATCATTATTCATTTATTTTAATCAAAATAGGCATTCATATTGTATATAAATATTAATGTAGCATGTTTAACAAATCTGCAAAACATCACAATATGTACTTATTAATTTAATATTTAATTAAATCTAGAAATTAACATGACATATACATATTAATTTAATATGTGAAGTGAATCTAGAAATCAATACATTATGGATTTAATGAGTTAATATTTTAATTGAATATAGGAATAAATATGATATATAATTCTTAATTTATAATTTAATCAAAATTGAATTTAATATCATATATAATTAATCATTTATTTAAATTTAAAGTAGAAATTGATAACATATATAGTTCTTAATTTATTATTTTAAGTAAAAATAGGAATTTATATAGTTAGTTTTTCTTTTAATCAAAAATAGGAATTGATATATAATTATTAATTTTACATTTTAATCAAATCTAAAAATTAACATAGCATGTGATTATTAATTATACATTCTGAATCTTGTAGTTAATATAATTTATTGCTCATAATCCATTATTTTAATCTAATCTGGAAAATATAATGTGTAAACCTGTTTAGGGCAGGGACTGTCTTTTTCCACCGTGTTTGTACAACACCTAGCACAATGAGATCCTGGTCCGTGACTGGGGTTCCTAGGTGCTACCACAATAATAACTAATATAATATACAATCATCAATAAATAGTATACTTTTCAATTGACTCTCAACATTTCACATGTAACCATTGATTGCAAAATTTAATCATATTGCTATTAATAGAGATTTTTTTTTATATCAGATCTAGATTTTCCTTCTGCAGAGCTGTTAGGGCCAATCCATGATTGATGTCGTCTTTGGATCTGTCCAGACTCAAGGTAAGGAATTTTAAAAAGTCCTCTTGATTCAATTCTGTGTCATCATTAGTTAGAGCAGGGGAAAGATAGGGGGTAAAATTTTCCAAGGTACTTAAATTGTTTAGGAGTCTAATCCCATTTCCAAAAGGGATTTAGAGCCAGACTTTCAAAAGTATTTAGGTGCCTAAAAATGCAGTCAATTTCACTTTAGCCTTGAAGTGCAGCATTAAATCATCTCACCCTGCTTCTCTAAGCATCACTTGCTGTGATCCTAGACTGGTCCATAGGAGCTTCTCCAGCTATGGAAGGATGAGCAAGAGTTTGTTGCCCAAACAAGACAGCTGGATGAGTGCCTCAATGCAGGATCTTCATCCAGTCCTAAGGGTTACAAACACAGAATAAACCCAGCTTGCGTGTCAGATTCCAGAAGGAGTTTGAAATGTGATATGTATGAGAGAGAGAGCAGGACTCTGAATGTGTGTGTCACTGCTGCCCCCCGTTGGAGGGAATGAGCCCTGTTTTGTGTGTGTATGTGAAAGAGACAGACAAAGGTTACTGCCCCCTACTGGAAGGAATGAGACCCGCCTTGCGTGTATGTGTATGTGTATGTGTGTGTGCGTGCACGTACTATTCCCTACTACTGTAACCACTAGACCCTTCTCCCCTCCCAGAGCCCTGGGTAGAACCTTGGTGTCTTGTTGATTGTTTCCTTTCAGCTCCAGGGACCCCTGATAAATCCTACCAATGGCACCATCCCGATGTCCAACTTCATCCTGCTGGGTTTCCCCTCCCTGGGCCACCTGAGCCGCACTCTCCTCTGTGCCCTTCTCTCCGCCGCCTACACCGGGACACTGGCAGGCAACCTGTGCATTTTGTGGGCCGTGCTGCAGGACCCCCACCTCCAACGCCTGCCTATGTACATCCTGCTGGGGAACTTCTCCTGGCTGGAGATCTGCTATGTCACAGCCACGGTGCCACGGATGCTCTCAGACCTGGTGTCCCCTGGCATCCCCATCTCCTTCCAGGCCTGCTTCGTGCAGTTTTACTTCACCTTCTCCATGGGAGCCACCGAATGCTTCTTCCTCGTGGCCATGGCCTTGGATAGGTACCTGGCCATCTGCCACCCCCTGCACTACCCCGTCCTCATGTGCCCCAAACTTTGCTGGGCCCTGGTGGCCTCCTGCTGGCTCTCTGGCTTCCTGTGGTTCATAGTGCCTGTTGCCCTCATCTCCCAGCTCTCCTTCTGTGGCTCCAACACCCTGGATCATTTTGTGTGTGACCCGGCCCCATTACTGGCTGCCTCCTGCACCCCAGCTCCCCGGACTGAACAGGCCTGCTATGCCCTGAGCTCCCTCATCATCTTCACCACCGTCCTGTTCATCCTGGCCTCCTATGGGCCAGTCATCAGGGCAGTGCTGAGGCTGCCCTCAGGGGCCAAGCGACACAAGGCCTTCTCCACCTGCACCTCACACCTGGCTGTCATGGGCCTGTTTTACGGCTCCGTCACGGTCACCTACGTCAACCCGGCAGCCTCGGGGGACAGCGGGAAGGTAGTGACGCTCTTCTATGCGGTGGGGACCCCGCTGCTCAATCCACTGATCTACAGCCTGAAAAACAAGGAGATGAAGGAGGCTCTGAGGAGGACACTGCTGAGGGAGCGGTAGGGGGTTCTGCTCTGGCCCAGTCTGCAGGGACTGGCCGGTCACGGGAGTAGGCAGAGGGGTATGCAGCCTTTCTCCTCTGGGGTTGCTGACTCCAATCCTGCAGGGGGAACACAGACAGCATTTTGCATGACCTCTAGGAGTCACTCATAGTATAAAAATACCTGTTTGATGATACAATCAGAACACAAACAGGAGCTGGGGGAGGTGTGTGTGTGTGTGTGTGTGTGTGTGTGTGTGTCCTGGCTGGAGGAAATGAGCCCTGCTCAATGTGTGTGTATGCAGAGGACAGGAGAGCAAACCGATTGTGTGTGCAGGGAGGCTGGCTCGTATCTCTGCCCTTTTTGTGTAGCTGTATTTCAAGATTGTTACCTGCATAAATGTGGTATCACACATAGATCCAGAGAGCAAAGTTCTGCTCTCCTTTTCTCTGCTGGCAATCAGGAGCAACCCCAGTGATGTCAAGAGATTGACACCTGTGCAGCTGGGACCAAAATCATGGTGATATTATATTTGTATGTTACAGACCACACTCCCCTTCCACAGCCAGGGACAGAACTCAGGAGTCCGAGCACCACAATCTGCAAAATGCATCCTAGAATACTCAAGGAGCTGACTGAGGAGATATCTGAGCCATTAGCGATTATCTTTGAAAAGTCATGGAAGATGGGAGATATTCCAGAAGACTGGAAAAGGGCAAATATAGTGGCCATCTATAAAAAGGGAAATAAGGACAACCTGGTGAATTACAAACCAGTCAGCTTAACTTCTGTACCCGGAAAGATAATGGAGCAAATAATTAAACAATACATTTGCAAACACCTAGACGATAATGAGGTGATAAGTAACAGTCAGTATGGATTTGTCAAGAACAAATCGAGTCAAACCAACCTGATAGCTTTCTTTGACAGGGTAACAAGCCTTGTTGATGGGGGGAAGTGGTAGATGTGGTATATCTTGACTTTAGTAAGGCTTTTGATACTGTCTCGCATGACCTTCTCATAAACAAACCAGGGAAATATAACCTAGATGGAGCTACTATAAGGTGGGTGCATAACTGGTTGGAAAACCATTCCCAGAGAGTAGTTATCAGTGGTTCACAGTTATGCTGGAAGGGCATAATGACTGGGATCCCACAGGGATTGGTTCTGGGTCCAGTTCTGTGCAATATCTTCATCAATGATTTAGATAATGACATAGAGAGTACACTTATAAAGTTTGTGGATGATACCAAGCTGGGAGGGGTTGCAAGTGCTTTGGAGGATAGGATTATAATTCAAAATGATCTGGACAAACTGGAGAAATGTTCTGAATAGGATGAAATTCTATGAAGACAAATGCAAAGTACTCCACTTAGGAAGGAACAATCAGTCGCACACACACAAAATGGGAAATGACTGCAGAAGGAAGGAGTACTGTGGAAAGGGATCTGGGGGTCATAGTGGATCAAAAGTTAAATATCAGTCAACAGTGTAACACTGTGGCAAAAAAAGCAAACCTCATTCTGGGATGTATTAGCAGGAGTGTTGTAAGCAAGACACGAGAAGTAATTCTTCCACTCTACTCAGCGCTGATTAGGCCTCAACTGGAGCATTGTGTCCAGTTCTGGGCACCACATTTCAGGAAAGATGTGGACAAATTGGAGAAAGTCCAGAAAAGAGCAACACAAATTATTAAAGGTCTAGAAAACATGACCTATGAGAGAAGATTTTAAAAAATGGGTTTTTTTAGTCTGGAGAAGAGAAGACTGAGAGGGGACATGATAACAGTTTTCAAGTACATAAAAGATTGTTACAAGGAGGAGGGAGAAAAATTGTTCTTCTTAACCTCTGAGGATAGGACAAGAAGCAATGGGCTTAAATTGCAGCAAGGGCAGTTTAGGTTGGACATTAGAAAAACTTCCTAACTGTCAGAGTGGTTAAGCACTGGAATAAATTGCCTAGGGATGTTGTGGAATCCCCACCATTGGAGATTTTTAAGAGCAGGTTGGACAAACACCTGTCAGGGATGGTCTAGAGAATACTTAGTCCTGCCATGAGTGCAGGGGACTGGACTAGATGGCCTCTTGAGCTCCCTTCCAGTTCTATGATTCTATGATAATCTAATCTCCTAGACCCCCACTCCCCTCCCATTGCCAGAGACAGAAATGAGAAGTTCTCTAACACATCAGAGGGGTGAGATTCTGGAACAACCTCCCAATAGGAGTTGTGGGGGGCAAACAACTTAATTAGTTTTAAGGGAGAGCTGGACAAATATATGTGTGGGATTGTATGATGGGGTTACTTGTGATGGGGAGCAGGGCAGCCCTGACGGTCCCTTCTGGTTCATCTCTGATGTTCTAAAAGTTCATGATTCAGGGTTTCAGCTGGTCTCCTGCAAAGATCAGGAGGATTCCTCTCCCCCAAAATGTGTTCTGTTTTTTGGGAGGAAGTGGTTGTTTGTTTTTTGTTATTCTCTCCTTCCTCTGAAGAATCAGGGATCAGCATCAACAGCTGGAGCTGGGACGCTGGGGGGCAGGTCAACGCTCTGAAGTGGCACCGAGCTTTCTCTCTCGGGTGCTGGGCTGGCTGGTTCTTGCTCACATGGTCAGGGTCTAACTGATCGCCATGTGTGGGGTGGGGAAGGAATTTCCCCCCAGCTCAGATTGGCAGTGACCTTGGGAGGGTTTTGCCTTCCCCTGCAGCATGTGGGTGCAGGTCACTTGCCAGGATTAGCTGGGTGTATCTCACTTAATCATTTCCCTGCAATTGTGGGGGCCTCAGGCACTGGTGTCCCTCGGTCCCTCCTGTTCTCTGCCTGTGGCACATCATAGTTTAGCCTCCTGAGGGCTGTCCTACTTTGCTCTAATTTCAGTTGCTGGGTGGTGTTGGTGGCCTCTGATCTACAGAAGGTCAGACTAGAGATCTGCTGGTTCCCCTCTAGTCTTAAACCCTAACCCAGGACT
>NW_020715101.1:0-5545 GCF_002925995.2 Terrapene triunguis | reverse complement strand
AAATTAGTACAAAATGTACTTACTAATTTAATATTTTAATAAAATGTCGACAAAAATAATATAAAATTCTTAATTTACTATTTTAATGAAAAATAAGAATATATCATTATTCATTTATTTTAATCAAAATAGGCATTCATATTGTATATAAATATTAATGTAGCATGTTTAACAAATCTGCAAAACATCACAATATGTACTTATTAATTTAATATTTAATTAAATCTAGAAATTAACATGACATATACATATTAATTTAATATGTGAAGTGAATCTAGAAATCAATACATTATGGATTTAATGAGTTAATATTTTAATTGAATATAGGAATAAATATGATATATAATTCTTAATTTATAATTTAATCAAAATTGAATTTAATATCATATATAATTAATCATTTATTTAAATTTAAAGTAGAAATTGATAACATATATAGTTCTTAATTTATTATTTTAAGTAAAAATAGGAATTTATATAGTTAGTTTTTCTTTTAATCAAAAATAGGAATTGATATATAATTATTAATTTTACATTTTAATCAAATCTAAAAATTAACATAGCATGTGATTATTAATTATACATTCTGAATCTTGTAGTTAATATAATTTATTGCTCATAATCCATTATTTTAATCTAATCTGGAAAATATAATGTGTAAACCTGTTTAGGGCAGGGACTGTCTTTTTCCACCGTGTTTGTACAACACCTAGCACAATGAGATCCTGGTCCGTGACTGGGGTTCCTAGGTGCTACCACAATAATAACTAATATAATATACAATCATCAATAAATAGTATACTTTTCAATTGACTCTCAACATTTCACATGTAACGATTGATTGCAAAATTTAATCATATTGCTATTAATAGAGATGTTTTTTTATATCAGATCTAGATTTTCCTTCTGCAGAGCTGTTAGGGCCAATCCATGATTGATGTTGTCTTTGGATCTGTCCAGACTCAAGGTAAGGAATTTTAAAAAGTCCTCTTGATTCAATTCTGTGTCATCATTAGTTAGAGCAGGGGAAAGATAGGGGGTAAAATTTTCCAAGGTACTTAAATTGTTTAGGAGTCTAATCCCATTTCCAAAAGGGATTTAGAGCCAGACTTTCAAAGGTATTTAGGTGCCTAAAAATGCAGTCAATTTCACTTTAGCCTTGAAGCGCAGCATTAAATCATCTCACCCTGCTTCTCTAAGCATCACTTGCTGTGATCCTAGACTGGTCCATAGGAGCTTCTCCAGCTATGGAAGGATGAGCAAGAGTTTGTTGCCCAAACAAGACAGCTGGACGATTGCCTCAATGCAGGATCTTCATCCAGTCCTAAGGGTTACAAACACAGAATAAACCCAGCTTGCATATCAGATTCCAGAAGGAGTTTGAAATGTGATATGTATGAGAGAGAGAGCAGGACTCTGAATGTGTGTGTTACTGCTGCCCCCCGTTGGAGGGAATGAGCCCTGTTTTGTGTGTGTATGTGAAAGAGACAGACAAAGGTTACTGCCCCCTACTGGAAGGAATGAGACCCGCCTTGCGTGTATGTGTATGTGTGTGTGCGTGCACGTACTATTCCCTACTACTGTAACCACTAGACCCCTCTCCCCTCCCAGAGCCCTGGGTAGAACCTTGGTGTCTTGTTGATTGTTTCCTTTCAGCTCCAGGGACCCCTGATAAATCCTACCAATGGCACCATCCCGATGTCCAACTTCATCCTGCTGGGTTTCCCCTCCCTGGGCCAGCTGAGCCGCACTCTCCTCTGTGCCCTTCTCTCCGCCGCCTACACCGGGACACTGGCAGGCAACCTGTGCATTTTGTGGGCCGTGCTGCAGGACCCCCATCTCCAACGCCTGCCTATGTACATCCTGCTGGGGAACTTCTCCTGGCTGGAGATCTGCTATGTCACAGCCACGGTGCCACGGATGCTCTCAGACCTGGTGTCCCCTGGCATCCCCATCTCCTTCCAGGCCTGCTTCGTGCAGTTTTACTTCACCTTCTCCATGGGAGCCACCGAATGCTTCTTCCTCGTGGCCATGGCCTTGGATAGGTACCTGGCCATCTGCCACCCCCTGCACTACCCCGTCCTCATGTGCCCCACACTTTGCTGGGCCCTGGTGGCCTCCTGCTGGCTCTCTGGCTTCCTGTGGTTCATAGTGCCTGTTGCCCTCATCTCCCAGCTCTCCTTCTGTGGCTCCAACACCCTGGATCATTTTGTGTGTGACCCGGCCCCATTACTGGCTGCCTCCTGCACCCCAGCTCCCCGGACTGAACAGGCCTGCTATGCCCTGAGCTCCCTCATCATCTTCACCACCGTCCTGTTCATCCTGGCCTCCTATGGGCCAGTCATCAGGGCAGTGCTGAGGCTGCTCTCAGGGGCCAAGCGACACAAGGCCTTCTCCACCTGCACCTCACACCTGGCTGTCGTGGGCCTGTTTTACGGCTCCGTCATGGTCACCTACGTCAACCCGGCAGCCTCAGGGGACAGCGGGAAGGTAGTGACGCTCTTCTATGCGGTGGGGACCCCGCTGCTCAATCCACTGATCTACAGCCTGAAAAACAAGGAGATGAAGGAGGCTCTGAGGAGGACACTGCTGAGGGAGCGGTAGGGGGTTCTGCTCTGGCCCAGTCTGCAGGGACTGGCCGGTCACGGGAGTAGGCAGAGGGGTATGCAGCCTTTCTCCTCTGGGGTTGCTGACTCCAATCCTGCAGGGGGAACACAGACAGCATTTTGCATGACCTCTAGGAGTCACTCGTAGTATAAAAATACCTGTTTGATGATACAATCAGAACACAAACAGGAGCTGGGGGAGGTGTGTGTGTGTGTGTGTGTGTGTGTGTGTGTGTCCTGGCTGGAGGAAATGAGCCCTGCTCAATGTGTGTGTATGGAAAGGACAGGAGAGCAAACCGATTGTGTGTTCAGGGAGGCTGGCTTGCATCTCTGCCCTTTTTGTGTAGCTGTATTTCAAGATTGTTACCTGCATAAATGTGGTATCACACTTAGATCCAGAGAGCAAAGTTCTGCTCTCCTTTTCTCTGCTGGCAATCAAGAGCAACCCCAGTGATGTCAAGAGATTGACACCTGTGCAGCTGGGACCAAAATCATGGTGATATTATATTTGTATGTTACAGATCACACTCCCCTTCCACAGCCAGGGACAGAACTCAGGAGTCCGAGCACCACAATCTGCAAAATGCATCCTAGAATACTCAAGGAGCTGACTGAGGAGATATCTGAGCCATTAGCGATTATCTTTGAAAAGTCATGGAAGATGGGAGATATTCCAGAAGACTGGAAAAGGGCAAATATAGTGGCCATCTATAAAAAGGGAAATAAGGACAACCTGGTGAATTACAAACCAGTCAGCTTAACTTCTGTACCCGGAAAGATAATGGAGCAAATAATTAAACAATACATTTGCAAACACCTAGACGATAATGAGGTGATAAGTAACAGTCAGTATGGATTTGTCAAGAACAAATCGAGTCAAGCCAACCTGATAGCTTTCTTTGACAGGGTAACAAGCCTTGTTGATGGGGGGAAGTGGTAGATGTGGTATATCTTGACTTTAGTAAGGCTTTTGATACTGTCTCGCATGACCTTCTCATAAACAAACCAGGGAAATATAACCTAGATGGAGCTACTATAAGGTGGGTGCATAACTGGTTGGAAAACCATTCCCAGAGAGTAGTTATCAGTGGTTCACAGTTATGCTGGAAGGGCATAATGACTGGGATCCCACAGGGATTGGTTCTGGGTCCAGTTCTGTGCAATATCTTCATCAATGATTTAGATAATGACATAGAGAGTACACTTATAAAGTTTGTGGATGATACCAAGCTGGGAGGGGTTGCAAGTGCTTTGGAGGATAGGATTATAATTCAAAATGATCTGGACAAACTGGAGAAATGTTCTGAATAGGATGAAATTCTATGAAGACAAATGCAAAGTACTCCACTTAGGAAGGAACAATCAGTCGCACACACACAAAATGGGAAATGACTGCAGAAGGAAGGAGTACTGTGGAAAGGGATCTGGGGGTCATAGTGGATCAAAAGTTAAATATCAGTCAACAGTGTAACACTGTGGCAAAAAAAGCAAACCTCATTCTGGGATGTATTAGCAGGAGTGTTGTAAGCAAGACACGAGAAGTAATTCTTCCACTCTACTCAGCGCTGATTAGGCCTCAACTGGAGCATTGTGTCCAGTTCTGGGCACCACATTTCAGGAAAGATGTGGACAAATTGGAGAAAGTCCAGAAAAGAGCAACACAAATTATTAAAGGTCTAGAAAACATGACCTATGAGAGAAGATTTTAAAAAATGGGTTTTTTTAGTCTGGAGAAGAGAAGACTGAGAGGGGACATGATAACAGTTTTCAAGTACATAAAAGATTGTTACAAGGAGGAGGGAGAAAAATTGTTCTTCTTAACCTCTGAGGATAGGACAAGAAGCAATGGGCTTAAATTGCAGCAAGGGCAGTTTAGGTTGGACATTAGAAAAACTTCCTAACTGTCAGAGTGGTTAAGCACTGGAATAAATTGCCTAGGGATGTTGTGGAATCCCCACCATTGGAGATTTTTAAGAGCAGGTTGGACAAACACCTGTCAGGGATGGTCTAGAGAATACTTAGTCCTGCCATGAGTGCAGGGGACTGGACTAGATGGCCTCTTGAGCTCCCTTCCAGTTCTATGATTCTATGATAATCTAATCTCCTAGACCCCCACTCCCCTCCCATTGCCAGAGACAGAAATGAGAAGTTCTCTAACACATCAGAGGGGTGAGATTCTGGAACAACCTCCCAATAGGAGTTGTGGGGGGCAAACAACTTAATTAGTTTTAAGGGAGAGCTGGACAAATATATGTGTGGGATTGTATGATGGGGTTACTTGTGATGGGGAGCAGGGCAGCCCTGACGGTCCCTTCTGGTTCATCTCTGATGTTCTAAAAGTTCATGATTCAGGGTTTCAGCTGGTCTCCTGCAAAGATCAGGAGGATTCCTCTCCCCCAAAATGTGTTCTGTTTTTTGGGAGGAAGTGGTTGTTTGTTTTTTGTTATTCTCTCCTTCCTCTGAAGAATCAGGGATCAGCATCAACAGCTGGAGCTGGGACGCTGGGGGGCAGGTCAACGCTCTGAAGTGGCACCGAGCTTTCTCTCTCGGGTGCTGGGCTGGCTGGTTCTTGCTCACATGGTCAGGGTCTAACTGATCGCCATGTGTGGGGTGGGGAAGGAATTTCCCCCCAGCTCAGATTGGCAGTGACCTTGGGAGGGTTTTGCCTTCCCCTGCAGCATGTGGGTGCAGGTCACTTGCCAGGATTAGCTGGGTGTATCTCACTTAATCATTTCCCTGCAATTGTGGGGGCCTCAGGCACTGGTGTCCCTCGGTCCCTCCTGTTCTCTGCCTGTGGCACATCATAGTTTAGCCTCCTGAGGGCTGTCCTACTTTGCTCTAATTTCAGTTGCTGGGTGGTGTTGGTGGCCTCTGATCTACAGAAGGTCAGACTAGAGATCTGCTGGTTCCCCTCTAGTCTTAAACCCTAACCCAGGACT
>NW_020715100.1:0-1279 GCF_002925995.2 Terrapene triunguis | reverse complement strand
GAGGGAAGATCTTTACATTGATTGAGAACTGGTTAAAAGACAGGGAACAAAGGGTAGGAATAAATGGTAAATTCTTAGAATGGAGAGGGGTAATTAGTGGTGCTCCCCAAGGGCCAGTCCTCGGACCAATCCTATTCAACTTATTCGTAAATGATCTGGAGAAAGGGGTAAAAAGTGAGGTGGCAAAGTTTGCAGATGATACTAAACTGCTCAAGATAGTTAAGACCAAAGCAGACTGCCGGTTTTCAGGACCTTTTCCCAGTGAAAGAGCCTTGCACAGTAATATCCTTATCCTCTATTTATTAACAATTACCAAGCAGAATACACACGCTAAGCATACAGCGCCGTGCTCACCACTGCTGATCAGGCAGGCGGACTTTCCCTGCAAGGTCCGTCTCGTCTGGATTCTGGGTGCTGCATGTCACGGTTGTGCAGAGGATTCTTAGCAGCTTTGATCTTAGGCTGTGACTTAGAGGTGAGTTCTTCTTCATCTTCCAGGTCTTTCCTTCTTATTTTTCTGTTCCTTCCGCTGGTCTCCTTCTTGGACCCCAGTTTATATACTGCAACTTAAGTCCTGCTTGGCTGTACCTTAACCAATCATTTTACTAAATGATTACTAATCAATTCTCTAACCAATCCTAACATATTGTCAAACAATCCTTTAACCAATCCTACCCCACCACCTTCATTGATTTACACCTAGCAAAATTAGTTATGTAACAGACAGAAGCAATCAGAGAACCAGACAGAGACCAGACAGATAAACAATAGAGAAATGAGGACCATAAAGACAAAACAATAATAAAGTCGGGATTTCACAGCCACAACTGTTGATAAGTGATTTCTTGCTGGACAGAACGCAATCAAAGTTTTCTTTAACCATCTTAAGCTCCGTTTCTGTATCTGGGGATGGTGGGTGTTATTAGGACAGCAGTCTTCTTAACAGCCCGATGTTGCATTGTTTTAATATAATTTAGATGGAATGTGGGGATGTGACTTTCTGCTTCTTGGCTGATGGCTGCTGTTTTCCTAATATGGCTGCAGATAAAGGCCTCAGACCTTAAACTATGGCTACAGGAAAAGGCCTTATCTTTACAGCTCCATGGTGTCGCTGGGGCTGTGAGCTCTCAGTGGGGCGCTGTGAGCCGGGCTGTGGGGCGCTGGGGCTGTGGGCTCTCAGTGGGGCTCTGTGAGCTGGGCCGGGGGGGTCTCTGGGGCTGTGAGCTGTCAGTGGGGCGCTGTGAGCCGGGCCTTGGGGCGCTGGAGCTGTGAGCCGGGC
>NW_020715099.1:0-1279 GCF_002925995.2 Terrapene triunguis | reverse complement strand
GAGGGAAGATCTTTACATTGATTGAGAACTGGTTAAAAGACAGGGAAGAAAGGGTAGGAATAAATGGTAAATTCTCAGAATGGAGAGGGGTAATTAGTGGTGCTCCCCAAGGGCCAGTCCTCGGACCAATCCTATTCAACTTATTCGTAAATGATCTGGAGAAAGGGGTAAAAAGTGAGGTGGCAAAGTTTGCAGATGATACTAAACTGCTCAAGATAGTTAAGACCAAAGCAGACTGCCGGTTTTCAGGACCTTTTCCCAGTGAAAGAGCCTTGCACAGTAATATCCTTATCCTCTATTTATTAACAATTACCAAGCAGAATACACACGCTAAGCATACAGCGCCGTGCTCACCACTGCTGATCAGGCAGGCGGACTTTCCCTGCAAGGTCTGTCTCGTCTGGATTCTGGGTGCTGCATGTCACGGTTGTGCAGAGGATTCTTAGCAGCTTTGATCTTAGGCTGTGACTTAGAGGTGAGTTCTTCTTCATCTTCCAGGTCTTTCCTTCTTATTTTTCTGTTCCTTCCGCTGGTCTCCTTCTTGGACCCCAGTTTATATACTGCAACTTAAGTCCTGCTTGGCTGTACCTTAACCAATCATTTCACTAAATGATTACTAACCAATTCTCTAACCAATCCTAACATATTGTCAAACAATCCTTTAACCAATCCTACCCCACCACCTTCATTGATTTACACCTAGCAAAATTAGTTATGTAACAGACAGAAGCAATCAGAGAACCAGACAGAGACCAGACAGATAAACAATAGCGAAATGGGGACCATAAAGACAAAACAATAATAAAGTCGGGATTTCACAGCCACAACTGTTGATAAGTGATTTCTTGCCGGACAGAACGCAATCAAAGTTTTCTTTAACCATCTTAAGCTCCGTTTCTGTATCTGAGGATGGTGGGTGCTATTAGAACAGGAGTCTTCTTAACAGCCCGATGTTGCATTGTTTTAATATAATTTAGATGGAATGTGGGGATGTGACTTTCTGCTTCTTGGCTGATGGCTGCTGTTTTCCTAATATGGCTGCAGATAAAGGCCTCAGACCTTAAACTATGGCTACAGGAAAAGGCCTTATCTTTACAGCTCCATGGTGTCGCTGGGGCTGTGAGCTCTCAGTGGGGCGCTGTGAGCCGGGCTGTGGGGCGCTGGGGCTGTGGGCTCTCAGTGGGGCTCTGTGAGCTGGGCCGGGGGGGTCTCTGGGGCTGTGAGCTCTCAGTGGGGCGCTGTGAGCCGGGCCTTGGGGCGCTGGAGCTGTGAGCCGGGC
>NW_020715098.1:0-8985 GCF_002925995.2 Terrapene triunguis | reverse complement strand
TTAACGCCCCCTTAGACCCGGGCGGGTCTACACTGAAACCAGGCGTCAGCGTCAGTGCTTCACTGCATGCTCCATGCTGCCGCAGGGACCCACCTCCCCGAGAGCCGATGGCTGTGTGCGTGGGAGACACTCCCGTCCGTGTCGTTACCCCCGTCCCGGACTCGGGCTCTCTCGGCTCCGTGCGGTCCCCGGGGGGAACCCCTGTCAGAGCAACAGCCCTTCTCGGGGGGCTGCTGTCTCTCGGGGGCTGTCGTAGGCCCCTCCTCCTCCCGTGCCTGCACCTCTGAACCTCCCGCCGCCTGGCTCTGCTGTGGGCCCCTCAGGAAGTCCCCTTGCTCTGGGCCCCCAGGGCCTCCACCCCCCGAGGGAGCGATGCCCCCCCTGATCTCTCCCCCCCGAAGGGGTTGATGCCCCCTGTTCTCTAGATCGGAGCGACTCTCAGACAGCGTAAAACAGGAGGTTTATTGAGCATTTGAACCCAGCCCAGGAAACTCTCCGGGTCTCAGGCCTGGCCTCCCTCAGGCCAGCACATCTAGGTCTCGGGCTGGGGGGGCCTAGCGTGCCCCAGCACAGTACATCCAGGGGGGCTCTGGGGGCTCTCTGTCCAGTCCAGCAGCCCCTTCCTTCCAGCCGAGCAGCCGATATCCTCCCCCAACAGCGCCTCCCCTGTCCTTTGTCTTCCGGCCCAGGTAAACAGGCTGCCTGGGCCCTCTCTCTTCCATCCTTTGTTCCCCTCTGGCTAGAACCTGCTGGTCAGGTCACCAGGCCCCTCTCCTCGGCCCTTTGTCCTCCCACTGGCCAGAACCGGCTGCTCCCGAGCTGGGCCTCCCGGTGACCTCACCAGATCACCAGGCGCTGGGGTCTCCATTCTCCAGGCCATTGTCCGGGTCCCGCTGGTCCTCTGCAACAAACACCCCCTCTGCATGCAAGCCATTGAAAATCCCCTGCTGTGTCCCCCACCTCCCCGAGGGGCAGTGGGCGTGTGCAGGGGAGAAGCTCTCCCGTGGACATAGCGCTGTATACATGGGGGTCAGGTCGGGGTAACAGCGTCGCAGGGGGATTTTCACTCCCCTGCACTGTGTAGTTACACCGCTGTAGGTATCGGGTGTCGAGCAAAGCGTAGACAGCTAAGTGGCTGTGTCTTCGGCCAGCTGGACATGTCGCGCTCGCTCCGTCGCTCGGGTGGGAAAGCTCCAGCCCTGTGAGTGCTACACTTACACCCACTGAACGCCCGTGCAGGCGGCGCTGTCGTGGGACAGCTCCTCCGCCTGCTGCAGCGACTGCCCCTCGGGCAGGTGTGAACTGCGCTCTCCTATCGGCCTCAGAGCATCTGCACCGCTGCAGCTTTTCCAGCTTTCCCCTGCCCTGAGAGCGCACAGCCCTTCCCCCGCTAGCACACAATGTAGTGTATAGGGGAAACTGAGGCACACACAAACTTCATAAATGTATTACAAAACATTCCCACTTTGTTACCACCCCACATCCCCACCCCACTCAGTGTCACCTGGCTCAGGCCCCACATCGCCCCCCCCGTATCACCTGGCTCAAGCCCCCCACCCCACCCAGTGTCACTCATTTCTGTTCCCCCCGCCCCAATGTGGATGATTAAGTTTGCGGATGATACCAAACTGGGAGGGATTGCAACTGCTTTGGAGGACAGGGTCATAATTCAAAATGATCTGGACAAATTGGAGAAATGGTCTGAGTTAAACAGGATGCAGTTTAACAAAGACAAATGCAAAGTGCTCCACTTAGGAAGAAAAAATCAGTTTCACACATACAGAATGGGAAGAGACTGTCTAGGAAGGAGTACGGCAGAAAGGGATCTAGAGGTTATAGTGGACCACAAGCTAAATATGAGTCAACAGTGTGATGCTGTTGCAAAAAAAGCAAACATGATTCTGGGATGTATTAACAGGTGTGTTGTGAGCAAGACACGAGAAGTCATTCTTCCGCTCTACTCTGCACTGGTTAGGTCTCAGCTGGAGTATTGTGTCCAGTTCTGGGCACCGCATTTCAAGAAAGATGTGGAGAAATTGGAGAGGGTCCAGAGAAGAGCAACAAGAATGATTAAAGGTCTTGAGAACATGACCTATGAAGCAAGGCTGAAAGAATTGGGTTTGTTTAGTTTGGAAAAGAGAAGACTGAGAGGGGACATGATAGCAGTTTTCAGGTATCTAAAAGGGTGTCATAAGGAGGAGGGAGAAAACTTGTTCACCTTAGCCTCTGAGGATAGAACAAGAAGCAATGGGCTTAAACTGCAGCAAGGGAGGTCTAGGTTGGACATTAGGAAAAAGTTCCTAACTGTCAGGGTGGTTAAACACTGGAATAAATTGCCTAGGGAGGTTGTGGAATCTCCATCTCTGGAGATATTTAAGAGTAGGTTAGATAAATGTCTATCAGGGATGGTCTAGACAGTATTTGGTCCTGCCATGCGGGCAGGGGACTGGACTCGATGACCTCTCGAGGTCCCTTCCAGTCCTAGAATCTATGAATCTATGCTGGCACCGCTGTCTCCTTGCTCAGGACCTGTCTCCCAGCTCCTCGGGCTCTGGTGCAGGTGAAAGGTACCTGCCATTTTCTGAGCCCCAAGGTCCCGGCCTGACCTGTCCCCCTGCCCCCACGGTTTGGCCAGCTCTGCTGGGTCCTAGCCCCTCTGCAGGCCCCAGTGCCCATGCGGGGGGGGAGGGGCTTGTACTGCAGCTGCAGCATCGCCTGGACACTCCTTTCCCACTGATATTTATAGCCGGGCCAGCCAGAGCTGCATTTGGTGTGTGATAACTGGAGCCGCGCATGCTTAACCCTTCCCTGGCTGCGCGAGCCAGGCCCAGACTGCTCTGGGGGAGGCCCCATGTGTGGGCAGGAGGACAAGGGGACCCGAGCGCAGGGCTAGGGGCTCTCCCCTCAGTGCTGACCCTGGTGCCCAGTGCAGTGCTAGGGGGTTCCATGGAGCGGGGTGGGGGCTCGGCGGGGGGCGCTGGGCCGCGGGGAGCAGGGCAGGGGCTCGGCGGGGGGCGCTGGGGAGTGGAGCGGGGGCCCGGCGGGGGGCACCGGGCCGCGGGGAGTGGGGCGAGGGCCGATTGGGGGGTGCTGGGGAGCGGAGTGGGGTCTCTATAGGGGCTTCTGGGCTGCAGGGAATGGGGCGGGGGCCCATCGGGGGCATTGGGCCAGGGGGAGCGGGACGGGGGCTTGGCACGGGGCGCTGGGCCGCGGGGAGCAGGGCAGGGGCTCGGCGGGGGGCGCTGGGGAGAGGAGCAGGGGCTCGGCGGGGGGCGCTGTGCAGCAGGCTATGGGCTCGGCAGGGGGCGCTCTCCCCACAGTCAGAGCTGGCCCCCATGGCAATGCCGGAGGGAGCTGAGACCGCCCCCCAGAGAGATGAGCTCCCGAGGCAGGGGAGGGCCAGGCCGGGCGCAGCTGCCCGTGTTGTGTGCCCTTGCGCTGGTGGGCAGGTTTCAGGCCTGAGCTGGTGCTGCAGGGCGCGGGGTGGGGGCTTGGCGGGGGGCGGGGTCTGAGCAAGGAGGGGGGCGGGGGCGGGGGGGGGGCCCGATTGTGGGGTGCTGGGGAGCAGAGCGGGAGCTCTGTAGGGGGTGCTGGGCCGCAGGGCGTGGGGTGCCTGGCCGTGCCCCGCAGCGGCATGTTGCGGTTCTGCTCTGGGGCGCGGGAGCCTGGTGGGCTTTGTGCTTGTCTCCTCACCCCCTCCGCTGGGCGAGCGGCTCGTGGGGTTGGTGCTGGCCAGAAGAGGGCCCTGGCCCCTGCTCTCCTGGCTCTCTGGCTGCGGCCGCTGCCTGGGGTCTGTGCCCAGCTCCCACCCCAGCCTGCGGCCGTGACTGGGGGTGCTTTGGGCAGGGAGCTGGTGCCGTCCTTTCTGCTGGGGGCCTGGGGTTCTGCCTGAGATGCTGGCCTGGTGTCCTGGGCTTGGGGGGGGGAGGTTTGTGCTCTCATGGGGGGCTTCTCTAGTGCTGCCTGTCTGGGGGGGCAGTTGTGTGTGGGTCGGCAGGAGATGGGGCCCAGCTCTGCTCCTGAGGTGAGCACTGCAGCTTCTGGTCACCCAGGAGGGAGAGGGGTGTCTGCAGCGCTGCCACTGTGGGCTCACTTTGGGGTAGCCCAGGCCCCATCCTCGGCTCCAGCCCGTCCGCAGCACGCTCCCTTCCCTGGCTCCGGGCTTTGGGGGCTCAGTGCGCGGTGGCCACATGGCTGCCCGAGAGCCGCCAGCCAGTGCACCACATGGCACTGGACCGGAGCCAGCACCCCCTCCACCGCGGAGCTGCAGCCAGGCTGAGGATGGGATCCATGTACTGGGCCTTCAGGCCAGCACTCCCACCCCCTAGTGCCAGCCCCACTGGCCACAGAGGGGAAAGGACCGTGTCCCGTTCCCTTCCTGCCCTCGGCTTGCCCATTCTCTCTGGCGTCGGGCGTGGGCTCACGTGGCTCTGAGCCGCAGTGTGCTCGGCGGGGGCCTGTCCCGTGACGCACGGCCCCGCTGCGCCGTCACATACCACCCGGCAGCGTCGTGTGTTTTGGCTGGAGCATGCGGCGCTTGGCTGGCGGGGGAGCCACACGCTGCCTTTTCCTGCCAAGCGCCGCTTGGAGCAGCACCTTCCTCAGCGGCTTTGGAGCTGCCTGCGGCAGAGAGGCCACCTGCTGGCCCTGGGACCGAGCCCCGAGCCCAGACTCTCTGGAGCCAGAGCACTGCTGCTTCCCCTTCACCAGCCCTGCTGCCCTAAGCTGTAGCCATGCTGGGACCTGGGTCCCTCGTGGCTGGGCCCACCCCAGGGGGGCACATCTCAGCACTGGGGGGCAACAGCCCTGTAAAACAGCCCCGGATCCGGATGGCCGTGCCCCGGTCGGGGGGATCTGCGCCCCGGCACTCGCGCCGGGATTGCCGCGCCCCGGCACTCGCGCCGGGATTGCCGCACCCCGGTCGGGGGGATCCGTGCCCCGGCACTAGCGCCGGGATTGCCACGCCCCGGCACTTGCGTCGGGATTGCCACACCCCGGTCGGGGGATCCGTGCCCCGGCACCAGCGCCGGGATTGCCGCGCCCCGTCACTTGCGTCGGGATTGCCGCACCCCGATCGGGGGGATCCGCGCCCCGGCACTCGCGCCGGGATTGCCACGCCCTGGTCAGTGGGATCCGCGCCCCGGCACTCGCGCCGGGATTGCCGCGCCCCGGCACTCGCGCCGGGATTGCCGCGCCCCGGTCGGGGGGATCCACGCCCCGGCACTCGCGCCGGGATTGCCACGCCCTGGTCAGTGGGATCCGCGCCCCGGCACTCGCGCCGGGATTGCCGCGCCCCAGTCGGCGGTTTCCCTGCCATGCTGTGTCCATTGCACTGGCCTGGGCTGCTAGTGAGAGCACATGGCAGAGCCTGGCTTTGCCTGACAGGCTGGGCAATCCCCATTCTCCTTGGGGGCAGGGGGTGTCCCCAGTTTGGGGCCTGCCCCGTCCCCCCCCCTGACACCTGGGCCTTTCTCTGCAGCACTGGCTGGTCCCGGTGCAGGCTGAGAGGCTGCGGGGGGATGGGGAAGCTGGTGTTGGGCCCATGGTCCTGCAGTCTGAACGTGCACACAACGTGCCCGACCAGCATTCCTCACCCAGCGTGGCCCTTGGTTGGATCATTGGCTGAGTGGGCACGCGACGTGCACGCCGACCCACGCTGGCCCTGCACTCAGCAGCCCTGGCAGCGCCCCATGCAGGTGGCCTGGCTCACGGATCCCCAGGGATGGGGCAGGGCGTGGGCAGAGAGCAGCAGCTGTCCTGTCCCTGCTGGGTGCACGTGGCGCTGGCTCTGGGCCTGGCACCAATCTGCCTCCCTGGCCGTAGTCTGGGGAAGTGGGGACCGAGCCCCAGCTTGGCTGGGATGTGGGTAACGCCTGCCATCTGCTGGCCAAAGGCTGGGAGTGCTGCCCTGGCTGGCGTTCCTGTGGGCCAGGCAGCCATCCCAGCGCCCTCTTGCCAGTCTGGGCACTAGCCAGTCATGCCCTGTGACGTGCTTCATCTCCATCGAACCCACCAGCCCCACTGCCCCCCAGAGCCAGGAGAGAGCCCAGGAGTCCTGGCTTCCAGCCCCCCAGAGCCGGGAGAGAGCCCAGGCGTCCTGGCTCCCAGCCCCCCTGCTCTAACCACCAGCCCCAACTGCCCCCCAGAGCCGGGAGAGAGCCCAGGAGTCCTGGCTCGCAGCCCCCCAGAGCCAGGAGAGAGCCCAGGAGTCCTGGCTCCCAGCCCCTCCTCTCCCCTGTTTGTAACCTCCGGGCCCTGTGAAGTCTCACCGTGCACTGGCCGCTGGGGAGGTGTCTGGTGGTGAGAGTGGTGGAGGGGGCCATGCTCCAGAGCAGAGAGTGGGGGAGACTGGAGGGGCACACTGGGGGCAGTGAGGGGCTCTGTGGGGGTGCAGGGCACAGGGAGGGGCTGTGTGGCGGCTGGCAAAGCCTGCGGAGCAGCATGGCCCTGGAGGTTCCTAGTGCTCCCCTCCCCTCCGGCTGTCGTCTTGGGCCGAGTACTTAGTGCGTCAGCCCCTCGGGGCAGGCCCCTCTTCCGCTCTGGGTTTGTGCAGTGCCTGGCGGAGCAGGGTCCTGCTCGGGGGCTGGGGCTGGCTAATAGAAACAGTGAACCGTACCGGGAGGGCGTGGGTGCCAGGCGTGGCTGGGGGCACTACCGTGTGAGTTCTGGGCAAGTCTCCCCTGCCTGTCCTCTGTGCCCCAAGCAGCCTTGGAGGGGGTGTCCGAGCTGCCCAATGCCCCCCTGCCCTGAGGGGCCCAGGAGGGGAGTGGCACCGGGGGCGGAGAGCAGCGTCTCCTCCCCGCCATTGCGGGACAGCAGCTTTCTGGGCAGGAGCAAGGCTCGCAGGCTGCGGCACGAGGGGGGATGGACGGACACGCCCAGGGCTCCCAGGCTGGGTGCTCAGGAACCGCTCTGACTGAAGTCAGGCAGGACTCCGGTCCAGCGGGACTCCCCCCAGGGCAAGAAGCTGCCTCAGCACGTCCCCTGGACAGGACCCTGGGGAGCCTCACGCCCCCCCCCCCCGGGCCCTGCCCCCCACTCCGCCGCCAGCAGTGACTCCCGGCCAGCGTGGGACAGACGGGTTCTTAGTCACCAGGAGCCCGGCATAGAGCAGAGCCTGTGAGCACAGGAAACCGGCAGTTACAGCCAAGTCCATCTTGGGGGGATCCAGAGCCCTGGACTCTCCCCCCTGAGTCCCAAACCAGGAGACTGACTCACTTCCAGCCACCCAGCCTCAGGCACACCCAGCTGCCGCTACTCCGGCCTTTGTGTCTTTCCTGGGCAAACTGGTCACCTGGTCTCCACCTCTCGCTTCCTTCTCCAACCCCTCCTGCTGATTCTTGCAGAGGACGGGCCTTGGAAACCGAGGCGCACAGTGTCACGGAGTGTGGGGGGACACAAGGCCCTGCACCCCCGGCTTCCTGCCATTCACCATGACTCTCAGCCAGCCAAGCAGAAGGTTTATTTCATAGAATCTCAGGGTTGGAAGGGACCTCAGGAGGTATCTAGTCCAACCCCAACTAAATCCCCAAATCCCTAAGTGGCCCCCTCAAGGATTGAACTCACAACCCTGGGTTTAGCAGGCAATGCTCAAACCAGAGCTATCCCTCCCCTGACAGGAGATGACAGGAACACAGTTCAAGACAGGTCTTGCAGGTACAGACAACAGGACCCCCTCGGTCAGGGAGGCCAGAGCCCTGTCTGGGCTCCCCTCCATTTCCTCAGCCAGCTCCAAACTGAAACCTCTCCAGCCCCTCCTCTGGCCTTTGTCTCTTTCCCGGGCCAGGAGGTCACCTGATCTCTTTGTTCTCCCACACCTTCAGTTGGCACCTTGCCGGGGAGGGGCCCAGGCCATCAGTTGCCAGGAGACAGGGTGTTGGCCATTCTCTGTGCAGACCCCTGCCCTCCAGGGCTCTGCAACAATCACACCCCCTGATCCCACCACCTAGATACTTAAGAACTGCATAGGGGAAACTGAGGCACCCACACACTATTCAGACAAAACATTAAGAACATTCCCAGTTGGTGTCACATGCTCAGGGCCCCTGGGGATGGAGGCACAGATGCACCCAGGGCTCCTGGGGACAGACGGATGCACACAGGGCCCCTGAGGCTGGACGGACGGACGGATGCACGCAGGGCCCCTGGGGTGGCTCAGCACCGTTCCCATGATCTTCGCTTCTGGCTGTAGACGTAGTTAGGCATAAAATCTGAGCACTAGGCTCCTGGTGCCAAATGTTGCAGCCACACGGCTCCCTCTGGCCAGGAGGCCCCTGTCCCACCAGGCAGGGTCCCCTCCAGCCAGACGCAGCCCCACCCACCACTGCATGGCTGCGGTTGTGACCCTGGCTTGAGGCCTGGGGGGCAGCGGGGCTGTGGTGTGGGGCCATGGGAGCCCAGGACTGGGGCAGTGACAGATCAGAGGGTGGTGGGCTCCCAGCCGGAGGGGGGAGACCATGCCCGTGGGGCTCCTGCTGGCCAGTGGGGGCACACTGAGCAGCCGTCCTGCCGGAGGTGGGAGAGCTGAAAGTGCCCAGGGGTGCCCTGCAGGCCGGGAAGGACCCAGCCAGGCTGCCTTGCCATGGCAGGAGGTCCCATCTGCCCAGCTGGGAACTGTAACCAACCTCCCACACTCACTGGCCTCCCGTGGGGGTGGGGGGAAGCTGGCGCCATCTGAGAGTGTGGAGGGCTCGGTGGGGGGCCGGGCCAGCCTGAAGCCAGCACTGGTAGGGGGCAGCTGCTGTGTGTGCCCCCCGGGGACGCCCCCGGGCTCAGAGGGGATCAGAGCGGATTAGGATTTCCCGCTGCACTAAAGCGTGGACGGGGAGGAAGCAAATCTGCCAGCACAGGGAGGGGCCATGTGTCTGCGGCTAATCCCCACCCCCAGTCCTGCCAGGACCCCGGGCCCCTGCATGCCCTAGCCTATGGCTAATCCGCGCCCCCAGCCCCTGCTGGGACCCCCGGCCATGGCCTGCCCCAGCCTGC
>NW_020715097.1:0-8931 GCF_002925995.2 Terrapene triunguis | reverse complement strand
TTAACGCCCCCTTAGACCCGGGCGGGTCTACACTGAAACCAGGCGTCAGCGTCAGTGCTTCACTGCATGCTCCATGCTGCCGCAGGGACCCACCTCCCCGAGAGCCGATGGCTGTGTGCGTGGGAGACACTCCCGTCCGTGTCGTTACCCCCGTCCCGGACTCGGGCTCTCTCGGCTCCGTGCGGTCCCCGGGGGGAACCCCTGTCAGAGCAACAGCCCTTCTCGGGGGGCTGCTGTCTCTCGGGGGCTGTTGTAGGCCCCTCCTCCTCCCGTGCCTGCACCTCTGAACCTCCCGCCGCCTGGCTCTGCTGTGGGCCCCTCAGGAAGTCCCCTTGCTCTGGGCCCCCAGGGCCTCCACCCCCCGAGGGAGCGATGCCCCCCCTGATCTCTCCCCCCCGAAGGGGTTGATGCCCCCTGTTCTCTAGATCGGAGCGACTCTCAGACAGCGTAAAACAGGAGGTTTATTGAGCATTTGAACCCAGCCCAGGAAACTCTCCGGGTCTCAGGCCTGGCCTCCCTCAGGCCAGCACATCTAGGTCTCGGGCTGGGGGGGCCTAGCGTGCCCCAGCACAGTACATCCAGGGGGGCTCTGGGGGCTCTCTGTCCAGTCCAGCAGCCCCTTCCTTCCAGCCGAGCAGCCGATATCCTCCCCCAACAGCGCCTCCCCTGTCCTTTGTCTTCCGGCCCAGGTAAACAGGCTGCCTGGGCCCTCTCTCTTCCATCCTTTGTTCCCCTCTGGCTAGAACCTGCTGGTCAGGTCACCAGGCCCCTCTCCTCGGCCCTTTGTCCTCCCACTGGCCAGAACCGGCTGCTCCCGAGCTGGGCCTCCCGGTGACCTCACCAGATCACCAGGCGCTGGGGTCTCCATTCTCCAGGCCATTGTCCGGGTCCCGCTGGTCCTCTGCAACAAACACCCCCTCTGCATGCAAGCCATTGAAAATCCCCTGCTGTGTCCCCCACCTCCCCGAGGGGCAGTGGGCATGTGCAGGGGAGAAGCTCTCCCGTGGACATAGCGCTGTATACATGGGGGTCAGGTCGGGGTAACAGCGTCGCAGGGGGATTTTCACTCCCCTGCACTGTGTAGTTACACCGCTGTAGGTATCGGGTGTCGAGCAAAGCGTAGACAGCTAAGTGGCTGTGTCTTCGGCCAGCTGGACATGTCGCGCTCGCTCCGTCGCTCGGGTGGGAAAGCTCCAGCCCTGTGAGCGCTACACTTACACCCACCGAACGCCCGTGCAGGCGGCGCTGTCGTGGGACAGCTCCTCCGCCTGCTGCAGCGACTGCCCCTCGGGCAGGTGTGAACTGCGCTCTCCTATCGGCCTCAGAGCATCTGCACCGCTGCAGCTTTTCCAGCTTTCCCCTGCCCTGAGAGCGCACAGCCCTCCCCCCGCTAGCACACAATGTAGTGTATAGGGGAAACTGAGGCACACACAAACTTCATAAATGTATTACAAAACATTCCCACTTTGTTACCACCCCACATCCCCACCCCACTCAGTGTCACCTGGCTCAGGCCCCACATCGCCCCCCCCGTATCACCTGGCTCAAGCCCCCCACCCCACCCAGTGTCACTCATTTCTGTTCCCCCCGCCCCAATGTGGATGATTAAGTTTGCGGATGATACCAAACTGGGAGGGATTGCAACTGCTTTGGAGGACAGGGTCATAATTCAAAATGATCTGGACAAATTGGAGAAATGGTCTGAGTTAAACAGGATGAAGTTTAACAAAGACAAATGCAAAGTGCTCCACTTAGGAAGGAAAAATCAGTTTCACACATACAGAATGGGAAGAGACTGTCTAGGAAGGAGTACGGCAGAGAGGGATCTAGGGGTTATAGTGGACCACAAGCTAAATATGAGTCAACAGTGTGATGCTGTTGCAAAAAAAGCAAACATGATTCTGGGATGTATTAACAGGTGTGTTGTGAGCAAGACACGAGAAGTCATTCTTCCGCTCTACTCTGCACTGGTTAGGCCTCAGCTGGAGTATTGTGTCCAGTTCTGGGCACCGCATTTCAAGAAAGATGTGGAGAAATTGGAAAGGGTCCAGAGAAGAGCAACAAGAATGATTAAAGGTCTTGAGAACATGACCTATGAAGCAAGGCTGAAAGAATTGGGTTTGTTTAGTTTGGAAAAGAGAAGACTGAGAGGGGACATGATAGCAGTTTTCAGGTATCTAAAAGGGTGTCATAAGGAGGAGGGAGAAAACTTGTTCACCTTAGCCTCTGAGGATAGAACAAGAAGCAATGGGCTTAAACTGCAGCAAGGGAGGTCTAGGTTGGACATTAGGAAAAAGTTCCTAACTGTCAGGGTGGTTAAACACTGGAATAAATTGCCTAGGGAGGTTGTGGAATCTCCATCTCTGGAGATATTTAAGAGTAGGTTAGATAAATGTCTATCAGGGATGGTCTAGACAGTATTTGGTCCTGCCATGCGGGCAGGGGACTGGACTCGATGACCTCTCGAGGTCCCTTCCAGTCCTAGAATCTATGAATCTATGCTGGCACCGCTGTCTCCTTGCTCAGGACCTGTCTCCCAGCTCCTCGGGCTCTGGTGCAGGTGAAAGGTACCTGCCATTTTCTGAGCCCCAAGGTTCCGGCCTGACCTGTCCCCCCACCCCCACGGTTTGGCCAGCTCTGCTGGGTCCTAGCCCCTCTGCAGGCCCCAGTGCCCATGCGGGGGGGAGGGGCTTGTACTGCAGCTGCAGCATCGCCTGGACACTCCTTTCCCACTGATATTTATAGCCGGGCCAGCCAGAGCTGCATTTGGTGTGTGATAACTGGAGCCGCGCATGCTTAACCCTTCCCTGGCTGCGCGAGCCAGGCCCAGACTGCTCTGGGGGAGGCCCCATGTGTGGGCAGGAGGACAAGGGGACCCGAGCGCAGGGCTAGGGGCTCTCCCCTCAGTGCTGACCCTGGTGCCCAGTGCAGTGCTAGGGGGTTCCATGGAGCGGGGTGGGGGCTCGGCGGGGGGCGCTGGGCCGCGGGGAGCAGGGCAGGGGCTCGGCGGGGGGCGCTGGGGAGTGGAGCGGGGGCCCGGCGGGGGGCACCGGGCCGCGGGGAGTGGGGCGAGGGCCGATTGGGGGGTGCTGGGGAGCGGAGTGGGGTCTCTATAGGGGCTTCTGGGCTGCAGGGAATGGGGCGGGGGCCCATCGGGGGCATTGGGCCAGGGGGAGCGGGACGGGGGCTTGGCACGGGGCGCTGGGCCGCGGGGAGCAGGGCAGGGGCTCGGCGGGGGGCGCTGGGGAGAGGAGCAGGGGCTCGGCGGGGGGCGCTGTGCAGCAGGCTATGGGCTCGGCAGGGGGCGCTCTCCCCACAGTCAGAGCTGGCCCCCATGGCAATGCCGGAGGGAGCTGAGACCGCCCCCCAGAGAGATGAGCTCCCGAGGCAGGGGAGGGCCAGGCCGGGCGCAGCTGCCCGTGTTGTGTGCCCTTGCGCTGGTGGGCAGGTTTCAGGCCTGAGCTGGTGCTGCAGGGCGCGGGGTGGGGGCTTGGCGGGGGGCGGGGTCTGAGCAAGGAGGGGGGCGGGGGCGGGGGGGGGGCCCGATTGTGGGGTGCTGGGGAGCAGAGCGGGAGCTCTGTAGGGGGTGCTGGGCCGCAGGGCGTGGGGTGCCTGGCCGTGCCCCGCAGCGGCATGTTGCGGTTCTGCTCTGGGGCGCGGGAGCCTGGTGGGCTTTGTGCTTGTCTCCTCACCCCCTCCGCTGGGCGAGCGGCTCGTGGGGTTGGTGCTGGCCAGAAGAGGGCCCTGGCCCCTGCTCTCCTGGCTCTCTGGCTGCGGCCGCTGCCTGGGGTCTGTGCCCAGCTCCCACCCCAGCCTGCGGCCGTGACTGGGGGTGCTTTGGGCAGGGAGCTGGTGCCGTCCTTTCTGCTGGGGGCCTGGGGTTCTGCCTGAGATGCTGGCCTGGTGTCCTGGGCTTGGGGGGGGGAGGTTTGTGCTCTCATGGGGGGCTTCTCTAGTGCTGCCTGTCTGGGGGGGCAGTTGTGTGTGGGTCGGCAGGAGATGGGGCCCAGCTCTGCTCCTGAGGTGAGCACTGCAGCTTCTGGTCACCCAGGAGGGAGAGGGGTGTCTGCAGCGCTGCCACTGTGGGCTCACTTTGGGGTAGCCCAGGCCCCATCCTCGGCTCCAGCCCGTCCGCAGCACGCTCCCTTCCCTGGCTCCGGGCTTTGGGGGCTCAGTGCGCGGTGGCCACATGGCTGCCCGAGAGCCGCCAGCCAGTGCACCACATGGCACTGGACCGGAGCCAGCACCCCCTCCACCGCGGAGCTGCAGCCAGGCTGAGGATGGGATCCATGTACTGGGCCTTCAGGCCAGCACTCCCACCCCCTAGTGCCAGCCCCACTGGCCACAGAGGGGAAAGGACCGTGTCCCGTTCCCTTCCTGCCCTCGGCTTGCCCATTCTCTCTGGCGTCGGGCGTGGGCTCACGTGGCTCTGAGCCGCAGTGTGCTCGGCGGGGGCCTGTCCCGTGACGCACGGCCCCGCTGCGCCGTCACATACCACCCGGCAGCGTCGTGTGTTTTGGCTGGAGCATGCGGCGCTTGGCTGGCGGGGGAGCCACACGCTGCCTTTTCCTGCCAAGCGCCGCTTGGAGCAGCACCTTCCTCAGCGGCTTTGGAGCTGCCTGCGGCAGAGAGGCCACCTGCTGGCCCTGGGACCGAGCCCCGAGCCCAGACTCTCTGGAGCCAGAGCACTGCTGCTTCCCCTTCAGCAGCCCTGCTGCCCTAAGCTGTAGCCATGCTGGGACCTGGGTCCCCCGTGGCTGGGCCCACCCCAGGGGGGCACATCTCAGCACTGGGGGGCAACAGCCCTGTAAAACAGCCCCGGATCCGGATGGCCGTGCCCCGGTCGGGGGGATCTGCGCCCCGGCACTCGCGCCGGGATTGCCGCGCCCCGGCACTCGCGCCGGGATTGCCGCACCCCGGTCGGGGGGATCCGTGCCCCGGCACTAGCGCCGGGATTGCCACGCCCCGGCACTTGCGTCGGGATTGCCACACCCCGGTCGGGGGATCCGTGCCCCGGCACCAGCGCCGGGATTGCCGCGCCCCGTCACTTGCGTCGGGATTGCCGCACCCCGATCGGGGGGATCCGCGCCCCGGCACTCGCGCCGGGATTGCCACGCCCTGGTCAGTGGGATCCGCGCCCCGGCACTCGCGCCGGGATTGCCGCGCCCCAGTCGGCGGTTTCCCTGCCATGCTGTGTCCATTGCACTGGCCTGGGCTGCTAGTGAGGGCACATGGCAGAGCCTGGCTTTGCCTGACAGGCTGGGCAATCCCCATTCTCCTTGGGGGCAGGGGGTGTCCCCAGTTTGGGGCCTGCCCCGTTCCCCCCCCCCCCAACACCTGGGCCTTTCTCTGCAGCACTGGCTGGTCCCGGTGCAGGCTGAGAGGCTGCGGGGGGAGGGGGAAGCTGGCGTTGGGCCCATGGTCCTGCAGTCTGAACGTGCACACAACGTGCCCGACCAGCATTCCTCACCCAGCGTGGCCCTTGGTTAGATCATTGGCTGAGTGGGCACGCGACGTGCACGCCGACCCACGCCGGCCCTGCACTCATCAGCCCTGGCAGCGCCCCATGCAGGTGGCCTGGCTCACGGATCCCCAGGGATGGGGCAGGGCGTGGGCAGAGAGCAGCAGCTGTCCTGTCCCTGCTGGGTGCACGTGGCGCTGGCTCTGGGCCTGGCACCAATCTGCCTCCCTGGCCGTAGTCTGGGGAAGTGGGGACCGAGCCCCAGCTTGGCTGGGATGTGGGTAACGCCTGCCATCTGCTGGCCAAAGGCTGGGAGTGCTGCCCTGGCTGGCGTTCCTGTGGGCCAGGCAGCCATCCCAGCGCCCTCTCGCCAGTCTGGGCACTAGCCAGTCATGCCCTGTGATGTGCTTCATCTCCATCGACCCACCAGCCCCACTGCCCCCCAGAGCCAGGAGAGAGCCCAGGAGTCCTGGCTTCCAGCCCCCCAGAGCCGGGAGAGAGCCCAGGCGTCCTGGCTCCCAGCCCCCCTGCTCTAACCACCAGCCCCAACTGCCCCCCAGAGCCGGGAGAGAGCCCAGGAGTCCTGGCTCCCAGCCCCCCAGAGCCGGGAGAGAGCCCAGGCGTCCTGGCTCCCAGCCCCCCTGCTCTAACCACCAGCCCCAACTGCCCCCCAGACCCGGAGAGAGCCCAGGGGGCCTGGCTCCCAGCCCCTCCTCTCCCCTGTTTGTAACCTCCGGGCCCTGTGAAGACTCACCGTGCACTGGCCGCTGGGGAGGTGTCTGGTGGTGAGAGTGGTGGAGGGGGCCATGCTCCAGAGCAGAGAGTGGGGGAGACTGGAGGGGCACACTGGGGGCAGTGAGGGGCTCCGTGGGGGTGCAGGGCACAGGGAGGGGCTGTGTGGCGGCTGGCAAAGCCTGCGGAGCAGCATGGCCCTGGAGGTTCCTAGTTCTCCCCTCCCCTCCGGCTGTCGTCTTGGGCCGAGTACTTAGTGCGTCAGCCCCTTGGGGCAGGCCCCTCTTCCGCTCTGGGTTTGTGCAGTGCCTGGCGGAGCAGGGTCCTGCTCGGGGGCTGGGGCTGGCTAATAGAAACAGTGAACCGTACCAGGAGGGCGTGGGTGCCAGGCGTGGCTGAGGGCACTACCGTGTGAGTTCTAGGCAAGTCTCCCCTGCCTGCCCTCTGTGCCCCAAGCAGCCTTGGAGGGGGTGTCCGAGCTGCCCAATGCCCCCCTGCCCTGAGGGGCCCAGGAGGGGAGTGGCACCGGGGGCGGAGAGCAGCGTCTCCTCCCCGCCATTGCGGGACAGCAGCTTTCTGGGCAGGAGCAAGGCTCGCAGGCTGCGGCACGAGGGGGGATGGACGGACACGCCCAGGGCTCCCAGGCTGGGTGCTCAGGAACCGCTCTGACTGAAGTCAGGCAGGACTCCGGTCCAGCGGGACTCCCCCCAGGGCAAGAAGCTGCCTCAGCACGTCCCCTGGACAGGACCCTGGGGAGCCTCACGCCCCCCCCCCCCGGGCCCTGCCCCCCACTCCGCCGCCAGCAGTGACTCCCGGCCAGCGTGGGACAGACGGGTTCTTAGTCACCAGGAGCCCGGCATAGAGCAGAGCCTGTGAGCACAGGAAACCGGCAGTTACAGCCAAGTCCATCTTGGGGGGATCCAGAGCCCTGGACTCTCCCCCCTGAGTCCCAAACCAGGAGACTGACTCACTTCCAGCCACCCAGCCTCAGGCACACCCAGCTGCCGCTACTCCGGCCTTTGTGTCTTTCCTGGGCAAACTGGTCACCTGGTCTCCACCTCTCGCTTCCTTCTCCAACCCCTCCTGCTGATTCTTGCAGAGGACGGGCCTTGGAAACCGAGGCGCACAGTGTCACGGAGTGTGGGGGGACACAGGGCCCTGCACCCCCGGCTTCCTGCCATTCACCATGACTCTCAGCCAGCCAAGCAGAAGGTTTATTTCATAGAATCTCAGGGTTGGAAGGGACCTCAGGAGGTATCTAGTCCAACCCCAACTAAATCCCCAAATCCCTAAGTGGCCCCCTCAAGGATTGAACTCACAACCCTGGGTTTAGCAGGCAATGCTCAAACCACTGAGCTATCCCTCCCCTGACAGGAGATGACAGGAACACAGTTCAAGACAGGTCTTGCAGGTACAGACAACAGGACCCCCTCGGTCAGGGAGGCCAGAGCCCTGTCTGGGCTCCCCTCCATTTCCTCAGCCAGCTCCAAACTGAAACTCTCCAGCCCCTCCTCTGGCCTTTGTCTCTTTCCCGGGCCAGGAGGTCACCTGATCTCTTTGTTCTCCCACACCTTCAGTTGGCACCTTGCCGGGGAGGGGCCCAGGCCATCAGTTGCCAGGAGACAGGGTGTTGGCCATTCTCTGTGCAGACCCCTGCCCTCCAGGGCTCTGCAACAATCACACCCCCTGATCCCACCACCTAGATACTTAAGAACTGCATAGGGGAAACTGAGGCACCCACACACTATTCAGACAAAACATTAAGAACATTCCCAGTTGGTGTCACATGCTCAGGGCCCCTGGGGATGGAGGCACAGATGCACCCAGGCTCCTGGGGACAGACGGATGCACACAGGGCCCCTGAGGCTGGACGGACGGACGGATGCACGCAGGGCCCCTGGGGTGGCTCAGCACCGTTCCCAAGATCTTCGCTTCTGGCTGTAGACGTAGTTAGGCATAAAATCTGAGCACTAGGCTCCTGGTGCCAAATGTTGCAGCCACACGGCTCCCTCTGGCCAGGAGGCCCCTGTCCCACCAGGCAGGGTCCCCTCCAGCCAGACGCAGCCCCGCCCACCACTGCATGGCTGCGGTTGTGACCCTGGCTTGAGGCCTGGGGGGCAGCGGGGCTGTGGTGTGGGGCCATGGGAGCCCAGGACTGGGGCAGTGACAGATCAGAGGGTGGTGGGCTCCCAGCCGGAGGGGGGAGACCATGCCCGTGGGGCTCCTGCTGGCCAGTGGGGGCACACTGAGCAGCCGTCCTGCCGGAGGTGGGAGAGCCGAAAGTGCCCAGGGGTGCCCTGCAGGCCGGGAAGGACCCAGCCAGGTTGCCTTGCCATGGCAGGAGGTCCCATCTGCCCAGCTGGGAACTGTAACCAACCTCCCACACTCACTGGCCTCCCGTGGGGGTGGGGGGAAGCTGGCGCCATCTGAGAGTGTGGAGGGCTCGGTGGGGGGCCGGGCCAGCCTGAAGCCAGCACTGGTAGGGGGCAGCTGCTGTGTGTGCCCCCCGGGGACGCCCCCGGGCTCAGAGGGGATCAGAGCGGATTAGGATTTCCCGCTGCACTAAAGCGTGGACGGGGAGGAAGCAAATCTGCCAGCACAGGGAGGGGCCATGTGTCTGCGGCTAATCCCCACCCCCAGTCCTGCCAGGACCCCGGGCCCCTGCATGCCCCAGCCTATGGCTAATCCGCGCCCCCAGCCCCTGCTGGGACCCCCGGCCATGGCCTGCCCCAGCCTGC
>NW_020715096.1:0-6384 GCF_002925995.2 Terrapene triunguis | reverse complement strand
ACACCTGGCTTGCAGCATTTCTCATTTCTACTTAAAGGTACATACAGCATTCTTTAATTCATTCTATTTCTTTAATATAATTCATTTCACTTTCACAATCCCTCCTTTTGGTCAAGCTTACGCAAAGACCAACAATTACTGGGTTCCACATATTAATAGTTCTTTATCTCTTCGTTCAGTGATATTTAACATCATCATATTAGCACTCTGTTTTGGGGTAGTCACCTGGGTGGCATACCTTACACAATTCTGGATACAACAGGAGATTAACTGAAAACATACAAAAATCATTAGGATTCCACACAGGATAGTCAGGGCTCCCTGAAACAACCAGTTTCCTATGCCAGAGAAATTGAATAGGTTACTTAGCCACTTCCATAAAGAACTTGGCTCTTCATGGGGAAGAGATGCAATTTGTTCTAAGTGACTAGCGCGATCTAGTACCTGATTGGTGTCGTCAGGTATGAACACACAACATTCTTTTCCAATGAGAGCACAGGTCCCTCCTTTGGCCGCCAGCACTATGTCCAGTGCCTGACGGTTTTGGAGGGCCATCTGTCGGATCGCCCCTGTTTCTTTGGCCAGGGTCTTTAAACTCTCTCCGGTTTCATTTGCCATTATTTCAACTACTGCTTGTAACCTTAGGAGCCTTTTTGCATGGTGTATTACTCCCCCAAGTGGGATAAGGGAACTGCCAATGGCCTCTTCCCAGGTCAAGGGGCTTATGTTATTTACATACCATTGGCCATCTGATAAGTCCCTTCTTCTTCGCCTGAAATTACGCAGGCGTTCTCGTGGGAAGGACCCCAGCACTCGGAATTGTGGGAAGAGTCGAGCGGGATAACAGATACCTGACCAGTTAGCTGGTAACACAGTATAAGCTTTGGTCCCACAAACCCAATGATGGCCTATTAAGGCTGGGAAGGGTCGGTTGCACCCATTTGTCACATAGGTGCCTACAAAGCAGGAGTAATATCCTCCGAAGGGCACAGGGTAATTCTCCTTACAAGGAGTGGTGTTATTTGCATGGCATTGAAAGATTGTATTGTTTCCACTAAGATTACTGTAGGGGGAACATGAAATTGATTTTTCTGTTTGATCCCAGGTTGAGAAAAAATTCATATCACCATACCCGGCCCGCCACTCTTTAGTTTTGTTCGAATAATCCCATACACCATTTGCCACAATATGCTGAAGGCAACGACTTTTTCCCAGATCCAGCCCTGTCCCATTACACACCCAACACCAATGACCTTTTCCCTCCACCACACTTATCCATTTAGATACGTTTATTCCCACTGTTCCCAAGTGTCATTGCTGTTCCATGTTTTGTTAAACGGACGAGGTCCTCCAGTGAGCTCTGGGGAATTGAGTGGGATTGCCAGGACAGGAACACCAGCTTGAGAGTGAGCTGGGATGTGGCTGCAGACCCAGCAATTAGAAATATTAAGAGTCTGAGCTATCCACACTTGCTGCTGGATAAAAGAATTGTCATTGTGGACTCCCCAGACCTTAAGACACCAGCAGCCAAGGAACAGGCGCCACCAGAGGTGCATGTTGGAGGCAAAGCCCTTCCGGTTCTGACAACCTCAACTGAGGGAACCGCAGTCACGGTTTTACATCCACCAGGCAGCAGGCGCTAGGCTCACTACTGCTTCTTTTTGGGCCTTGCTTTAGGTCCTCGTCTACTTCTGGCAACCCTTACGAGAGCGTAGATGGTAAGGTATTGCAGGCTGTTCCTCTACGTCTTCTTCTGGAGTCAAAATTGACTCTGTGTGGTCCTGAGGTGATTGGTTTGCTGGGGGGGTGCCTTCTTACACTGCGAAGCCTGTATGCACGCTGTGATGCCAGACAGTTTAACAGCCATCTGGATAGTAAGCAGTACCTGATGATTCTTTGATGTCCTTTAAGTCTCTTTACTACTTCTTCCTTGACTCTGGCTATAACAATGGCCTTCACATCTTATCTTTTCCTGATGCATACATTCCTTATTCACACAGATTGTGAATACAAACAGTAGTATTTTATATCGAGCAAAAAGGCATTGCAAATTAAACCTTGCTAAGTTTTACAATCAATAACCAAGACAATTTACATTGAGACCCAGGCCTTCAATGTTCCTCTAATCTACTTAACATAGACACAATAGAGAATCCTGTTTCTTACTTACTAAACCTTAAAACAAAGAAATGTATATTTAACTAGAGGCCTACTTTGTAATACATATAGGAAACCATAGTAGACATTATAACTTATTCTAAAACAAAAGGGTGACCATAATCAGTCATAAGGATTGTTCTGGTCTGTCATTCCTTTCTGCTATTCAAAAAGGGTGGCTGACAGGATGAAATCAAATCATACATTAATTCTTATGGGACATTATAAAATCCTGCTCCTACATATCCCCCTTTTGACACTAAGATTATTAATCGCCAGTGTCACTTCTTATTTAGTCCACATAATAGAAAATACTGGGAGGTGATTTGGGCCTGTGGCTCTAGCTTTGCATACATTTGTTTTATCCAACAGCACATTTCAAACGTTACAATTAAACACATACAATTTAAAATAAAAAAACAATTAGGGTTAGTAACATTAGTATGCCAGTAGTTGTGGGAGACCATTCAGAAAATATATTATACCAATGGTAAGCTGTTATGTCTTTCTGCAGTGGCAATTCTTAACATGTTGCCATTTGCATGTATAATATGAATGGTTCGGTTTCCCACATTGCCTTTTTGTTTGTTTTAGGAACTATGTTACCTTTTTACCTTTTGTAAACACATTACTTACATTACATTTACATTTGTCTATTGGAAAGTTGCTAACACTTCAATTCTTTTAAAACACTTCCCCTCCCAAGAATTAACACATACACATAGCCCATTATACAGTACTTTGGTCTCATTATTCATTTTATCCCACATACAGGATCCTAGTGAGATGTCTTTACTACAGGGCTTTGGAGCAACAGGCATGGATAAGCATACCCACTTTTATTTGTTTCTTATTAGGTTGTCCTGTAGCTGATATTAGCTTTTTCTGAAAGACAAAAATAACATTTTTCTACCCCTTTTGGGGTGGCATTCATTATTGCTTAAAATATTCCTTTCTTTTACAAATACCCTTGCTGATTGCAGGCAAAACAAGAGGAATTACCTCCATATTTTCCTGTGTTTTTGTTCTATAGGCAGGCCAAGTTTCAATGGCTTCTATCTTTTAAGAGTTTATGGGGAAATTATCCCACTGTTCAGTCATTAAATCCATGAGGTGGTGTACCTCAGTTTTCCCTTTACAGCAGACCAAGTTTACAATGTCTTTCCTGCTGTATTAAGCTTTAAGTTTGTTCACAGGTAACTGCTGAAAAGCATCATTACCATAAAGGATTTTTTTTTTTCAAAAATCATACACACTATACATTGTTACAGGGGTACTTCTTACCTTTAATTAAAATAAATTTAATGTTATCTTGTTATACCATGGTTTTTATTTAGACAATTTGTTTGCTGACCAGGTATGTTCTTTATCTGCAACTTCTTTGTGCTGGCAGATCTCTCACTTCCTTTATCAGTTAGGTAATTTGCATCAACACAGGCTTGGCTTTTGGATTCAAAGCCATCAGCAGAGCTCAGAGACTCTGTCTTAAAAGGAACACAATTAACTTTTACCAGAGTTTTGATTACTTTTAACTCTTGCTTCCAAAACACACAGAGAGCTGAAACAGAAAACACAGTCTATTGTGGCTCCTTTAGAGCCCTAATAGGATTTTAATTAAGTAGCATGTTTTGTTTGCATTTCTTTTACCCCCTCTATAATATACACTGCACATGTCTGCACATTCCTTCCATACTTCAACTTTTAAAACATTAGCCATATTAATTTTTACATAAGGTGTAACTGTTTCTTTTGTTCTTACAGAGTTTTATGTACCCTTATCAAAGTGACAGTCTGATTACACAGAGCCATTTTAAGGCTCAGTGTTTCTAACATTGCTTCTTTTTGTTTTGTGCACCTCACCCCTGCTGTTGCTTCAGAGGGCCACTGTCTTTATTCTTTTACTACAGCTTTCATCTGCTATTTTGTTACAAAAACAAACAAACAGAATCCAGAATCTCTCCCTATTCTTCTGATTTTGACTGCCCTGCTGCAGTCATGACTTGGTCTTTATTTGAAAACATTTAAATTTTGTAAAGAATCAAGTTACCCCTTAAGGGTTAAATACCAAATCTCAAAGCCAACCAACACTGATTCTGTGTCTGGCAAAAAGGTCTGTCAGTTTTGCAACTTTGAATTAAAGAGTCAAATGGATTTTTAGTGGCATTATAAACAAAACAAAACCAATTTATCTTAAACTTACAAAACAGGAGTTTTACAAACCTCACATATTCCCACAAACAGATACATACACATTTTCTCTCCCTTAACATCCCTCTTACACTGCTTTGTTTTTACATAGCTGTACATAGATTACATTACCTTTATACATTTGGGGCAGTTAAGTTCCAATAGAACCCCCCCATGTTCTTTTAGCAAATTTGACTCAATTGTCCATAGTCAAATGATTTTAATTAGATAGTCTCTTTACTTGGATTATTTACAGACATGCTTTTGGAAAAGGGCCCATTTTCCCTTCAGAATGGCTGCAAAGAAACCAAGAATTCTTTTAACAAGGTCCTTTTTAACATTTTTACAAGGTTTAGCTACTTAATTCTTTTCAGCCTCTGTAGAGTTAACTTTTCACTCTCTTTCCTTAAATCACTTGTTTATTTCCCAAAATGACACCTTTATCAACTCAGATTTCACCATTTTAAGTATTGTTCCAGGGGTTCATGCTTGCACTTACTCCTGACACTATGCCCTTAGGGCTTCCAACCTGTTTTTCAGTTTCTTTATCTGTTGCTTGCCTGCTTGTCTGGGCCCGATCCTGATTTTTCCAATGAACGATTTTTGTGAGTGATATTGTGGTCATTTCACAATTTTGAAAGAAATGTTTAAGGAAAGGGACCAGGAAGGGTGGGGGCTAGTTGAGGAGCCCACCCTCCTTGCTGAATTGGTAATGGAACACTAAAGAATCAGTTTCTGAGGCAGACAACAAAGGGGAACAGAACAAGGGGCATTTTATCCTTTTTACAATGAGATGAGAGTATGTAGGGGGTTGGAATCGATCCGGGGTTGTTGGGGTTTTTTTTTGTCAGAGAACAGGGTGAAGGGGAGCGCTCAGTCTGGTGGTGGGAGAGGAGGCTTTTAATAAAGCTTTTAAGTTATTATTTGAATATTTGAGAGAGGCGAGTTTTAATTTTGTCCACCTACGATTTGCCTCTTCCCACCACTGCATGAAACAATCAACCTCTCCTCTGGCCAATTTAGTTTTAGATTGGCCGAGTTTGTCTTTTAAGACGTCTACTCGGTCCTTGTCCCAAGATCCTAACAGTGGCCACTGAGTTTTGGGATCTCCCTGAGTTAGCCTAGACCATTTTTCCAGAAATTTACAGGAGTCCGGACCCTTCCTAAAATACATAAAATGAGCCGGCGTTCCTTTAGGGAACTGTCCCGACTTAGACGTCTGGTTACCCATACAGGAGGACTTTACACACACCAATCACACAAGAAGGAAATTCGGGTTCGTCAGAGCGATGCCCGGTGCAACACACAAAAGGAGCCCACAGGCTACTGACTCAATCGCCCTTGCTTTCACACCAAGGGTTTTACCCAAGGTGCGGTGCGGCTGCGATTGTGCAGATTTCACTCACTCAGACCGCGGGGACAGGAACCCCTTGGTCAGCCGATCCCCGGACGGAGATGGCACCCAGACTCAAACACTCCACAGGAGGACGGATAGACACAGAGACAGGACAGTCCTCAGTCCGGACAAAACACAGAAATAATTACCTGACCAGATTCCTGATGTCAGATCCCGGGATCCCTACCAGAACAGAGTGGGAACCAACAGGTTCGATGGCGTAGACCTCACTCTGGTCGTGCGCCCTTCCATTCAGTAGGAGGACCGCTCGGGCCAAATGCCCAGGTGCCGGCTGCCACGGTCATCCTACAAAAATGGTCAGGAATCACACGGCCCCAGTGAAGACGGTTGCCATCTCGGTGGAACCTCCAAATTGTCAAAGTTAGACTCAGGACTCATAGTTTGTCAGACCACTCTGTTTTATTAGCACAGCGCTCTGCTAATACAATCAGATAATGTGAGCCTCCATGCAAGATTCAAACAGTCTTATTTATACAGATAAAAGGGTGCAAACTAAACAAAAGGACAGAGAGAGCAAAATTGTAAAATATGCATGGAGCACAATATGCATATCCTGCTTCCTTGTTAACTCTTATTGATCTAAGACTAATGCTTCACCAATTGCCCTTAAGTGGCAAGTTAAG
>NW_020715095.1:0-6384 GCF_002925995.2 Terrapene triunguis | reverse complement strand
ACACCTGGCTTGCAGCATTTCTCATTTCTACTTAAAGGTACATACAGCATTCTTTAATTCATTCTATTTCTTTAATATAATTCATTTCACTTTCACAATCCCTCCTTTTGGTCAAGCTTACGCAAAGACCAACAATTACTGGGTTCCACATATTAATAGTTCTTTATCTCTTCGTTCAGTGATATTTAACATCATCATATTAGCACTCTGTTTTGGGGTAGTCACCTGGGTGGCATACCTTACACAATTCTGGATACAACAGGAGATTAACTGAAAACATACAAAAATCATTAGGATTCCACACAGGATAGTCAGGGCTCCCTGAAACAACCAGTTTCCTATGCCAGAGAAATTGAATAGGTTACTTAGCCACTTCCATAAAGAACTTGGCTCTTCATGGGGAAGAGATGCAATTTGTTCTAAGTGACTAGCGCGATCTAGTACCTGATTGGTGTCGTCAGGTATGAACACACAACATTCTTTTCCAATGAGAGCACAGGTCCCTCCTTTGGCCGCCAGCACTATGTCCAGTGCCTGACGGTTTTGGAGGGCCATCTGTCGGATCGCCCCTGTTTCTTTGGCCAGGGTCTTTAAACTCTCTCCGGTTTCATTTGCCATTATTTCAACTACTGCTTGTAACCTTAGGAGCCTTTTTGCATGGTGTATTACTCCCCCAAGTGGGATAAGGGAACTGCCAATGGCCTCTTCCCAGGTCAAGGGGCTTATGTTATTTACATACCATTGGCCATCTGATAAGTCCCTTCTTCTTCGCCTGAAATTACGCAGGCGTTCTCGTGGGAAGGACCCCAGCACTCGGAATTGTGGGAAGAGTCGAGCGGGATAACAGATACCTGACCAGTTAGCTGGTAACACAGTATAAGCTTTGGTCCCACAAACCCAATGATGGCCTATTAAGGCTGGGAAGGGTCGGTTGCACCCATTTGTCACATAGGTGCCTACAAAGCAGGAGTAATATCCTCCGAAGGGCACAGGGTAATTCTCCTTACAAGGAGTGGTGTTATTTGCATGGCATTGAAAGATTGTATTGTTTCCACTAAGATTACTGTAGGGGGAACATGAAATTGATTTTTCTGTTTGATCCCAGGTTGAGAAAAAATTCATATCACCATACCCGGCCCGCCACTCTTTAGTTTTGTTCGAATAATCCCATACACCATTTGCCACAATATGCTGAAGGCAACGACTTTTTCCCAGATCCAGCCCTGTCCCATTACACACCCAACACCAATGACCTTTTCCCTCCACCACACTTATCCATTTAGATACGTTTATTCCCACTGTTCCCAAGTGTCATTGCTGTTCCATGTTTTGTTAAACGGACGAGGTCCTCCAGTGAGCTCTGGGGAATTGAGTGGGATTGCCAGGACAGGAACACCAGCTTGAGAGTGAGCTGGGATGTGGCTGCAGACCCAGCAATTAGAAATATTAAGAGTCTGAGCTATCCACACTTGCTGCTGGATAAAAGAATTGTCATTGTGGACTCCCCAGACCTTAAGACACCAGCAGCCAAGGAACAGGCGCCACCAGAGGTGCATGTTGGAGGCAAAGCCCTTCCGGTTCTGACAACCTCAACTGAGGGAACCGCAGTCACGGTTTTACATCCACCAGGCAGCAGGCGCTAGGCTCACTACTGCTTCTTTTTGGGCCTTGCTTTAGGTCCTCGTCTACTTCTGGCAACCCTTACGAGAGCGTAGATGGTAAGGTATTGCAGGCTGTTCCTCTACGTCTTCTTCTGGAGTCAAAATTGACTCTGTGTGGTCCTGAGGTGATTGGTTTGCTGGGGGGGTGCCTTCTTACACTGCGAAGCCTGTATGCACGCTGTGATGCCAGACAGTTTAACAGCCATCTGGATAGTAAGCAGTACCTGATGATTCTTTGATGTCCTTTAAGTCTCTTTACTACTTCTTCCTTGACTCTGGCTATAACAATGGCCTTCACATCTTATCTTTTCCTGATGCATACATTCCTTATTCACACAGATTGTGAATACAAACAGTAGTATTTTATATCGAGCAAAAAGGCATTGCAAATTAAACCTTGCTAAGTTTTACAATCAATAACCAAGACAATTTACATTGAGACCCAGGCCTTCAATGTTCCTCTAATCTACTTAACATAGACACAATAGAGAATCCTGTTTCTTACTTACTAAACCTTAAAACAAAGAAATGTATATTTAACTAGAGGCCTACTTTGTAATACATATAGGAAACCATAGTAGACATTATAACTTATTCTAAAACAAAAGGGTGACCATAATCAGTCATAAGGATTGTTCTGGTCTGTCATTCCTTTCTGCTATTCAAAAAGGGTGGCTGACAGGATGAAATCAAATCATACATTAATTCTTATGGGACATTATAAAATCCTGCTCCTACATATCCCCCTTTTGACACTAAGATTATTAATCGCCAGTGTCACTTCTTATTTAGTCCACATAATAGAAAATACTGGGAGGTGATTTGGGCCTGTGGCTCTAGCTTTGCATACATTTGTTTTATCCAACAGCACATTTCAAACGTTACAATTAAACACATACAATTTAAAATAAAAAAACAATTAGGGTTAGTAACATTAGTATGCCAGTAGTTGTGGGAGACCATTCAGAAAATATATTATACCAATGGTAAGCTGTTATGTCTTTCTGCAGTGGCAATTCTTAACATGTTGCCATTTGCATGTATAATATGAATGGTTCGGTTTCCCACATTGCCTTTTTGTTTGTTTTAGGAACTATGTTACCTTTTTACCTTTTGTAAACACATTACTTACATTACATTTACATTTGTCTATTGGAAAGTTGCTAACACTTCAATTCTTTTAAAACACTTCCCCTCCCAAGAATTAACACATACACATAGCCCATTATACAGTACTTTGGTCTCATTATTCATTTTATCCCACATACAGGATCCTAGTGAGATGTCTTTACTACAGGGCTTTGGAGCAACAGGCATGGATAAGCATACCCACTTTTATTTGTTTCTTATTAGGTTGTCCTGTAGCTGATATTAGCTTTTTCTGAAAGACAAAAATAACATTTTTCTACCCCTTTTGGGGTGGCATTCATTATTGCTTAAAATATTCCTTTCTTTTACAAATACCCTTGCTGATTGCAGGCAAAACAAGAGGAATTACCTCCATATTTTCCTGTGTTTTTGTTCTATAGGCAGGCCAAGTTTCAATGGCTTCTATCTTTTAAGAGTTTATGGGGAAATTATCCCACTGTTCAGTCATTAAATCCATGAGGTGGTGTACCTCAGTTTTCCCTTTACAGCAGACCAAGTTTACAATGTCTTTCCTGCTGTATTAAGCTTTAAGTTTGTTCACAGGTAACTGCTGAAAAGCATCATTACCATAAAGGATTTTTTTTTTTCAAAAATCATACACACTATACATTGTTACAGGGGTACTTCTTACCTTTAATTAAAATAAATTTAATGTTATCTTGTTATACCATGGTTTTTATTTAGACAATTTGTTTGCTGACCAGGTATGTTCTTTATCTGCAACTTCTTTGTGCTGGCAGATCTCTCACTTCCTTTATCAGTTAGGTAATTTGCATCAACACAGGCTTGGCTTTTGGATTCAAAGCCATCAGCAGAGCTCAGAGACTCTGTCTTAAAAGGAACACAATTAACTTTTACCAGAGTTTTGATTACTTTTAACTCTTGCTTCCAAAACACACAGAGAGCTGAAACAGAAAACACAGTCTATTGTGGCTCCTTTAGAGCCCTAATAGGATTTTAATTAAGTAGCATGTTTTGTTTGCATTTCTTTTACCCCCTCTATAATATACACTGCACATGTCTGCACATTCCTTCCATACTTCAACTTTTAAAACATTAGCCATATTAATTTTTACATAAGGTGTAACTGTTTCTTTTGTTCTTACAGAGTTTTATGTACCCTTATCAAAGTGACAGTCTGATTACACAGAGCCATTTTAAGGCTCAGTGTTTCTAACATTGCTTCTTTTTGTTTTGTGCACCTCACCCCTGCTGTTGCTTCAGAGGGCCACTGTCTTTATTCTTTTACTACAGCTTTCATCTGCTATTTTGTTACAAAAACAAACAAACAGAATCCAGAATCTCTCCCTATTCTTCTGATTTTGACTGCCCTGCTGCAGTCATGACTTGGTCTTTATTTGAAAACATTTAAATTTTGTAAAGAATCAAGTTACCCCTTAAGGGTTAAATACCAAATCTCAAAGCCAACCAACACTGATTCTGTGTCTGGCAAAAAGGTCTGTCAGTTTTGCAACTTTGAATTAAAGAGTCAAATGGATTTTTAGTGGCATTATAAACAAAACAAAACCAATTTATCTTAAACTTACAAAACAGGAGTTTTACAAACCTCACATATTCCCACAAACAGATACATACACATTTTCTCTCCCTTAACATCCCTCTTACACTGCTTTGTTTTTACATAGCTGTACATAGATTACATTACCTTTATACATTTGGGGCAGTTAAGTTCCAATAGAACCCCCCCATGTTCTTTTAGCAAATTTGACTCAATTGTCCATAGTCAAATGATTTTAATTAGATAGTCTCTTTACTTGGATTATTTACAGACATGCTTTTGGAAAAGGGCCCATTTTCCCTTCAGAATGGCTGCAAAGAAACCAAGAATTCTTTTAACAAGGTCCTTTTTAACATTTTTACAAGGTTTAGCTACTTAATTCTTTTCAGCCTCTGTAGAGTTAACTTTTCACTCTCTTTCCTTAAATCACTTGTTTATTTCCCAAAATGACACCTTTATCAACTCAGATTTCACCATTTTAAGTATTGTTCCAGGGGTTCATGCTTGCACTTACTCCTGACACTATGCCCTTAGGGCTTCCAACCTGTTTTTCAGTTTCTTTATCTGTTGCTTGCCTGCTTGTCTGGGCCCGATCCTGATTTTTCCAATGAACGATTTTTGTGAGTGATATTGTGGTCATTTCACAATTTTGAAAGAAATGTTTAAGGAAAGGGACCAGGAAGGGTGGGGGCTAGTTGAGGAGCCCACCCTCCTTGCTGAATTGGTAATGGAACACTAAAGAATCAGTTTCTGAGGCAGACAACAAAGGGGAACAGAACAAGGGGCATTTTATCCTTTTTACAATGAGATGAGAGTATGTAGGGGGTTGGAATCGATCCGGGGTTGTTGGGGTTTTTTTTTGTCAGAGAACAGGGTGAAGGGGAGCGCTCAGTCTGGTGGTGGGAGAGGAGGCTTTTAATAAAGCTTTTAAGTTATTATTTGAATATTTGAGAGAGGCGAGTTTTAATTTTGTCCACCTACGATTTGCCTCTTCCCACCACTGCATGAAACAATCAACCTCTCCTCTGGCCAATTTAGTTTTAGATTGGCCGAGTTTGTCTTTTAAGACGTCTACTCGGTCCTTGTCCCAAGATCCTAACAGTGGCCACTGAGTTTTGGGATCTCCCTGAGTTAGCCTAGACCATTTTTCCAGAAATTTACAGGAGTCCGGACCCTTCCTAAAATACATAAAATGAGCCGGCGTTCCTTTAGGGAACTGTCCCGACTTAGACGTCTGGTTACCCATACAGGAGGACTTTACACACACCAATCACACAAGAAGGAAATTCGGGTTCGTCAGAGCGATGCCCGGTGCAACACACAAAAGGAGCCCACAGGCTACTGACTCAATCGCCCTTGCTTTCACACCAAGGGTTTTACCCAAGGTGCGGTGCGGCTGCGATTGTGCAGATTTCACTCACTCAGACCGCGGGGACAGGAACCCCTTGGTCAGCCGATCCCCGGACGGAGATGGCACCCAGACTCAAACACTCCACAGGAGGACGGATAGACACAGAGACAGGACAGTCCTCAGTCCGGACAAAACACAGAAATAATTACCTGACCAGATTCCTGATGTCAGATCCCGGGATCCCTACCAGAACAGAGTGGGAACCAACAGGTTCGATGGCGTAGACCTCACTCTGGTCGTGCGCCCTTCCATTCAGTAGGAGGACCGCTCGGGCCAAATGCCCAGGTGCCGGCTGCCACGGTCATCCTACAAAAATGGTCAGGAATCACACGGCCCCAGTGAAGACGGTTGCCATCTCGGTGGAACCTCCAAATTGTCAAAGTTAGACTCAGGACTCATAGTTTGTCAGACCACTCTGTTTTATTAGCACAGCGCTCTGCTAATACAATCAGATAATGTGAGCCTCCATGCAAGATTCAAACAGTCTTATTTATACAGATAAAAGGGTGCAAACTAAACAAAAGGACAGAGAGAGCAAAATTGTAAAATATGCATGGAGCACAATATGCATATCCTGCTTCCTTGTTAACTCTTATTGATCTAAGACTAATGCTTCACCAATTGCCCTTAAGTGGCAAGTTAAG
>NW_020715094.1:0-8365 GCF_002925995.2 Terrapene triunguis | reverse complement strand
AAGCATGGAGCCCGCTCAGCAAACTGCGGCAGTTATGAGCATTGTAAACACCTTGCACATTATCCTGCAGTATATAAAGAACCAGAACCTGCAAAAGTAGGTGAGGAGGCGATGGCAGCGCGGTGACGAGAGTGATGAGGACGTGGACACGGACTTCTCTCAAAGTACGGGCCCCGGCAATTTGGACATCCTGGTGGTAATGGGGCAGGCTCATGCCATGGAATGCTGATTCTGGGCCCAGGAAACAAGCACAGACTGGTGGGACCACATAGTGTTGCAGGTCTGGGATGATTCCCAGTGGCTGCAAAACTTTCGCATGCTTAAGGGCACTTTCATGGAACTTTGTACTTGCTTTCCCCTGCCCTGAAGCACAAGAATACCAAGATGAGAGCAGCCCTCACAGTTCACAAGCAAGTGGCGATAGCCCTCTGGAACCTTGCAATGCCAGACAGCTACCCGTCAGTCGGGAATCAATTTGGAGTGAGCACATCTACTGTGAGGGCTGCAGTGATCCAAGTAACCAGTGCAATCACTGAGCTGCTGCTATCAAGAGTAGTGACTCTGGGATATGTGCAGTTCATAGTGGATGGCTTTGCTGCAATGGGATTCCCTAACTGTGGTGGGGCGATAGACGGAACCCATATCCCTATCTTGGGACCGGACCACTTTGGCAGCCAGTACATAAACCAAAAAAGGTATGTTTCAATAGTGCTGCAAGCACTGGTGGATCACAAGGGATGTTTCACCAACATCAACATGAGATGGCCAGGAAAGGTACATGATGCTCGCATCTTCAGGAACTCTGGTCTGTCTGAACAGCAGCAGCAAGGAACTTACTTTCCAGACCAGAAAATAACCGTTGGGGATGTTGAAATGCCTTTAGTTATCCTTGGGGACCCAGCCTACCCCTTAATGCCATGGCTCATGAAGCCATACACAGGCAGCCTGGACAGTAGTAAGGAGCAGTTCAACTATAGGCTGAGCAAGTGCAGAATGGTGGTAGAATGTGCATTTGGACGTTTAAAAGCACACTTGTGCAGTTTACTGACTCGGTTAGACCTCAGCGAAACCAGTATTCCCATAGTTATGACCGCTTCCTGTGTGCTTCACAATATCTGTGAGAGTAAGGGGGAGACGTTTATGGCAGGGTGGGAGGTTGAGGCAAATCGCCTGGCCACTGATTATGCACAGCCAGACACTAGGGCGGTTAGAAGAGCACAAAAGGGCACGCTGCGCATCAGAGAAGCTTTGAAAACCAGTTTCATGACTGGCCAGGCTACGGTGTGACAGTTCTGTTCATTTCTCCTTGTTGAAAACCCCCTTGGTTGACTCTAATTCCCTGTAAGCCAACCACCCTCCCCTCCCCCCTTCGATCACCACTTGCAGAGGCAATAAAGTCATTGTTGTTTCAAATTCATGCATTCTTTATTAATTCGTCACACAAATGGGGGGATAACTGCCAAGGTAGCCTGGGAGGGGTAGTGGAGGAGGGAAGGAGGGAAGGACAAGGCCACACTGCACTTCAAAACTTATTGAATGCCAGCCTTCTGTTGCTTGGGCAGTTCTCTGGGGTGAAGTGGTTGGGTGCTCAGAGGCCCCCCCCCCCACATTCTTGGGCATCTGGGTGAGGAGGATATGGAACTTGGGGAGGAGGGTGATTGGTTACACACAGGCTGCAGCAGTGGTCTGTGCTCCTGCTGCCTTTCCTGCACCTCAACCATACGCCGGAGCATATTAGTTTGATCCTCCAGTAGCGTCAGCATTGCTTCCTGCCTCCTCTCATCACACTGACGCCACCTATCATCTTGCTCCCACCACCTCTCCTCTTGCTCCTGCCATCTGTCCGCTTGCACATCCTTCCTGTCCTCGCATTCATTTTGTGCTTTCCTGCACTCTGACATTGTCTGCCTCCACGCATTCTGCTGAGCTCTTTCGGTGCGGGAGGACTGCATAAGCTCAGAGAACATTTTATCGTGAGTGTGTTTTTTTCACCTTCTTATCTGTGCTAGCCTCTGGGATGGAGATGATAGGGGGGAGTGTTGAAACATTTGCAGCTGCAGGAGGAACAAAAGGGAGAGTAGTATTTAAAAAGACACATTTTAGAGAACAATGGGTAGACTCTTTCATGGTGAACCAAGCTGTTAACATTACATAGCACGTGTGCTTTTGGTAGAAGGTCGCATTTTGCCTCTTATATTGAGGGTCTGCCCGTTTGGTGTGAGAGATCACACAAGCAGGGCCAGGCAACAGAATTCAGCTTGCAGGCAGCCATGGTAAGCCACAGTCTTTTGGCTTCTTTAACCTTCATAACATGTGGGAATGGTTTCAAACAGCAGCGCCCTCATGTCCCATACCAAGCACCCGTTGGGTTGGCCATTTAAAATGGGTTGGCCATTTAAAAGGAGGGGCTGCAGTTTTTGGGTTAACGTGCAGCACAAACCCAACTAAATCCCCCTCCCACACACACACACCCAATTCTCTGGGATGATCGCTTCACCCCTCCCCATACCACGTGGCTAACAGCGGGGATGATTTCTTTTCAGCCACAAGCAAACGGCCACCTATGAATGTCCCCTTAATAAAATTCCCCTATTTCAACCAGGTGACCATGAATGATATCACTCTCCTGAGGATAACACGAAGAGATAAAGAACAGATGTTGCTTGAATGCCAGCAAACACCGGGACCATACGCTGCCATGCTTTGTTATGCAATGATTCCAGACTACGTGCTACTGCCCTGGCGTGGTAAAGTGTCCTACCATGGAGGACGGAATGAGGCTGCCCTCCCCAGAAACCTTTTGCAAAGGCTTTGGGAGTACCTCCAGGAGAGCTTCACTGAGATGTCCCCAGAGGATTTCCACTCCATCCCCAGACACGTTCACAGACTTTTCCAGTAGCTGTACTGGCTGCGAATGCATCCCAAGTCTTCAGGGCAAATTAATCATTAAACATGCTTGCTTTTAAACCATGTATTATATTTACAAAGGTACACTCACCAGAGGTCCTTCTTTGCCTTCAATGTCTGTGAGCCCGCCTTGGGTGGGTTGGGAGGGTACTGTCTCCAGGGTGATAAACAGTTCCTGGCTGTCGGGGAGAATGGTTTCTCCTCTTCCTTGCAATGTGCTCTCTTCAACCTCCTCCTCATTATCTTCCTCGTCCCCAAAATCTTCATCCCTGTTGCGTGAGACTCCCCCCTTGCAGGAGTCTGCAAACAGGGGTGGGGTAGTGGTTGGGGCACCCCCTAGAATTGCATGCAGCTCATCATAGAAGCGGCATGTCTGGGGGTCTGACCCGGAGCGGCCGTTTGCCTCTTTGTTTTTTTGGTAGGCTTGCCTGAGCTTCTTACCTTCACGCAGCACTGCTGCGGGTCCCTGTTATAGCTTCTTTCCTTCATGCCCTTGGAGATTTTTTTCAAATATTTTCGCATTTCGTCTTTTGGAACAGCGTTCTGATAGTATGGATTCGTCTCCCCATATAGTGATCAGATCCAGTACCTTCCGTTCGGTCCAGGCTGGAGCTCTTTTGTGATTGTGGGACTCCACGGACACCTCTGCTGATGAGATCTGTACGGTCACCTGCGCTGATCAGATTGCCACGCTGGCCAACAGGAAATGAAATTCAAAAGTTCCCGGGGCTTTTCCTGTCTACCTGGCCAGTGCACAATGGAGCACTCTGGGATAGCTCCCGGAGGCCAATACCATCGAATTGAGTTCACACTACCCCAAATTCAACCCGGCAATGTTGATTTCAGTGCAATCGCCTTATTGGGGAGGAGTACATAAATTGATTTTAAGAGCCCTTTAAGTCAACAAAAATGGCTTCGTTGTGTGGATGGGTGCAGGGTTAAATCGATCTAAGGCTGCTAAATTCGACCTAAACTTGTAGTGTAGACCAGGGCTGAGAGGGGAATTGAAGGCTGTTATAAAAATTATATATGTGTGATAAGAATGAGTATATATGAGCAGTCAGGAATTGTAGAAAATTGATAAGGTAAGCAAAGGCATACAAGGAGAAATCCATAGCTAGCAGAATTAAGGACATTTGGAAGCAATTTTTAAAGTATACTAGCAACAAAAAGAATCCTAAAAATGGTATCAGTCTATTTACTGGACAGAAATGGTAGAATTATCAGTAGCAATGCAGAAAAAAAAATAGGAGTGTTCACTATATATTTTTATTCCATATTTGGGACAAAGTCAGATGAAGTAGTCATATCCCATGAGGATAAGGATGATGATGAAGAAGAAACTCAGGAGAATGTTAAACAGCAGCTACCATTAGACATTTTAGAATCAGCGGGTCTGGATAACTTGCAACCAAGAGTTTTAGAAGAAGTGGCCAAGAAGCTGTCTGAATCATAACTGTTGGTTTTCAGTAACTCTTGGAACACTGAGGAAGCTTGAAAAGACTAGAAGAAAACTAATGTTGTGCCAGTATTTAAAAAGGCTGAACAGCATGACCTAGGTAATTGTAGACCTGTGAGACTGACATTGATTCCAGGCAAAATAATAGAACTTCTAATATGGAACTCATTTAATACAGAATTAAAGAGTGTAATATAATTAATGTGAATCAATGTGGGTTTATGGGAAATGGATCCTGTCAAATTACCTTGATATCTCTTTTTGGTGAAATTACAAGTTTTGTTGATAAATAGCATCATCGTGGTTATGGACTAAAAAGTGATTACCTGACAAGTGGAGCCACTGATAAGTTTAAGGTGCAAATTGCACAGGTCACTAATAACAGTTTCCTTACTCAGGGAGCTACCTAAGATTTTTATCTAGTGAGATTGGTGAATCAGACAAATAGAAATAGGAAGAATTTATTTAAAAAATAAATCCAATCATAATTATATGAAAACAAATACATATAACACAACACCCCCCCAGCTCACATTCTTGCAATCTTATGGTGTCCTTGTGTATCCCAAGCTACTATTGTAAAATTTTGTTAAATCTTATAACATTAGGTTAAGCTGTCATGCTAACTCCTTTCCTACATAGGCTATCATAACTACTAACAGACCCACTAGGCCTCATCTTATTGTCAAGCCTTCATTAGTTCATGCACAGATTCTTATGTAAACCTACTAGCAAGTCTTGCATTACAGCTCTAATATCTTCTATTTTACTATCTTCAAACATTTTAATATGCCTTAACACATGATATATAATCTAATCTTGCAACACAGATTAGGTAGGCGTTACAGGTCAACACAGGTCTCAAAATGTAACTGTAAACTGGGATTTACCATTGAGTGGGTGTGTTTCTAGTGGGGCCCCACAGGGATCAGTTTTTGGCCTTATGTTATTTAACCTTTTTTATCAAAGACCTGGAAGAAAATAAAGTAATCTCTGATAAGGTTTGAAGATTACAACAGACTGGGGGAGTCGTAGATAATGAAAAGTACGGGTAATTGATACAGAATGATCTGGATCACTTGGTAAACTGGACACAAGCATATAATATGTGTTTTAATATGGCTACATGTGAAGTTATATATTTAGGAACAAAGAATGTAGACCATGCTTATAGGATAGGGGACCTTATCCTGGGAAGCAGTGACCCTGTGAAAAACTTAGGTTTGCCAACCCTCCTGGATTGGCCAGGAGTCTCCTGGAATCGGGGTCAATTTCCTGGAGGCTACTGAAGCCAATCCAGGAGATTTTAGATGGCTAAAAGTCTGGCAGTGCAGCGGGGCAGGCAGGCTCCTAGACAGAGGTGCAGCCAGGGGGCTCAGCATGCTGCCCCCACCCGGGGCAGAAACTCCACAGCTCCCATTGGCCAGGAACTGCAGCCAATGGGAGCTGTGGGGGCAGAACCTACAGGCTGAGCCACCTGGCCGTCCCTGAGCCTAGGAGCCAGACATGCTGGCCACTTCCAGGAGCCGCCTGACGTAAGCGCCGCCCAGCTGGAGCCTGCACCTCTCACCGCGTCCCACATCCCAACTCCTTGCCCCGGCCCTGAGCCCCATCCCGCACCCAAACTCCCTACCAGAGCCTGCATCCCTCGCCCATCACACACCGCAAACCCCTGCCCCAACCCTGAGCTCCTTCCCTCACCCAAATTCGCTCCTGGAGCCCACATGCCTCACTCTCTCCTACATCCCAACCTCCTGCTCCAGGCTCAGCCTGAAGCCCCCTCCCACACTCCAAACTCCTTGGCCCCACCTCCCAGCCTAGAGCCCGCATCCCCTCCCATACCCCAACTGCCTGCCCAAGCCCGGTGAAAGTGAGCGAGGGTGAGGGAAAGCAAGTGACAGAGGGAGGGGGGATGGATTGAGTGAGGGCAGGGCCTCAGAGAAGGGGTGAGGCAGGGACATGGCCTTGGGGAAGTGGCATGGGTGTTTGGGATTGTGCAATAAGACATTTGGCAACCCTAGAAAGACTTGGGGCTCATGGTGGATAATCAGCTGAACATGACCTCCCAGTGCGATGCTGGGGCCAAAAGAATTAATGCTTGGATGCATAAAGAGAGAAATAATGAGTAGGAGCAGGGAGGTTAAATTACTTCTGTAGTTTGCGCTGATTCTACCCCTACCGGAGAAACTGTGTCTAATTCTGTTGCCCAATATTTAAGAAGGATTATCAAAGAACCTACACAGATGTAAGCAGAGTCAGAATGAGCTCTACCCTGACATCTGGTGGTGAGCTGTGGAAAAAGACTTCAGGGGCTGATCTTGTCTGCATGGGCACACCCACCCCACCTAGCCCATGATGGGACTGCTTGCCCAAATGGTCACTTTGGCTGCTGTGGGAACCACAGTCTCTTTGTTATTGGGGCAGGTGTAATAAAGTGTTGCTATCCTGGTTATGTGATTCAAGGACAGTAGAACTGTACTCGGCACTTTATGACGGATGGATTCACCCTCAACCGAGTAGCACTTGCTAGGCAAGGGACATGGGTTCCAAAACCCAGTGAGTTGACAGATGGATGGATGGAGTGAGCTATTTTTGATTTCTTTAGGAGTTTTGTTACATGCTGCAGAGTTGAAATCACTGATTCCTAGGTTTACATTAATACCACTGCTTTGGGCTAGTGGTTCAGAGTGTGCCAGCACTGGGGTCCTCTACTAACAGCTGAAATCACTAAAGACCTGATGTTACTAAGAGCCCCCTGACTTTTGGGAAGGCTCCGATGCCCTTGTTCAGGGCAGATAATTTGCAAAGTGGTACTTGATTGAAACAAAAGCCTCCAAAATGTTCAGGGTATGTTGAAGAACATCAATATGCAGATTCTCTCCTCAGTCTTCTAGACCAGTCCAGCTGGTCCTTCCATGGAACCAGAACACACAGAGGTTTGATGGGTTGTACCCTCTCATACAACGGTCTAACCATCATCTCTCAGTCTTTAGTTGTTCTGTCTGCTTCAGGTAGAGAATGTCATGCTCCTATACCAGATATGAACCAGCTACAGTGCTTGCTTCTGAGCGAGATACACACCAAATGTGTTCCTCATAAGATCCTTTAATGCTCAGACAGATGTGACAGAAATTAACTTAAATAAGGTATGTTACGTACATCACCACCTAGTGGCTAAATAGTAGAATACAGTTGAATATGCCATTACATCTCCACCTTTAAGTTCTACATTCCTACCATTTACAATATTTACAGTCAAGTATCAGAGGGGTAGCCATGTTAGTCTGGATCTGTAAAAAGCAACAGCGAGTCCTGTGGCACCTTTAAGACTAAAAGATGTATTGGAGCATAAGCTTTCGTGGGTGAATACTCACTTCGTCAGAGGCTGTTCTTTGAAGCTCAGTATATATCAGTCTGTTAAGTGTCTGAATCATACTATTTTTCTAATTATACAAACGCATAACAACTTGGTCATCTGGCTGTGCATTAGTTGCAGCGACAGGCTGTAGCTGGTCTAGAATCCTTGGGTCTTCTTCTAGATCTGCATCTGCCATCTGTACAGTTTCCTCTGTTGATTGTTCTTTCTCAGGAATAAACAGATGTCAACTGTTTCTGTTAAACTCTCCACTCTCAGATTCAATCACATATGATCTGGGCATTAAATTCTTTTTTTTCCCCCACGACAGCTGGAGTGTTGCCCTCTGTAGCTCAAAGCAGCACGCTGGAACCCCCACACTCACCCCTGTCATATAAGTATAAATTTCATAGAATGATGCCATGTAAGATATTATATGAAAGGTTATGATCTCCTGAAACCCATTGTTCTGTCAAAATACATATATCGTTAATGTGTGTGACGTTATGAAATTTTGCTGTATGGTTGTTACTGTAAATTTGAGATTCTCCACTGCTAGTTACCCAGTGACAACAAAGGAAGTGAGCCACTCCCAGAAGGATGTTAAACGACCATTAATCAGCAGGGGAGTGGTAAGAAAGGGA
>NW_020715093.1:0-15129 GCF_002925995.2 Terrapene triunguis | reverse complement strand
AAATTAACCCCAGAACAACGAACAGAGGTCATTGATATGATCCAATGGAACCAAGATGTGTTCTGTACACAGCTGGGCCGTACAACTCTGGTCCAACATCATATCGTCACCAGTCCAGGAGTAAGGGTGATGATAAGACCATACTGAATACCGGAAGCTAAAAGGGAAGAAATTAGGATGGAAGTGAAGAAGATGCTGGGACTCGGGGTTATTGAAGAATCCCACAGCCAGTGGTCCAGCCCTATCATCCTAGTCCCCGAGCCTGACGGCAACCTGAGGTTTTGCAATGACTTCCGGAAGTTGAATGAAGTATCCAAATTCGATGCCTATCCGATACCATGCATCGACGAGCTAGTTGATCAGTTAGGCAAGGCCCAATACCTAACCATACTGGACCTAACCAAAGGATATTGGCAAATTCCCCTGGCCAAGGATGCCAAGGAAAAGACTGCCTTCTCTACACCCGATGGTCTGTTCCAATACACTGTCTTCCCTTTCGGACTCCATGGGGCCCCTGTAACATTCCAATGACTTATGGACAAGTTGCTGTGACCCCATACCAAGTATGCAGCCGCCTATTTAGACAACATAGTCATCCATAGCCCTGACTGGGAAACACACCTAGGAAAAGTAGAAGCGGTCTTACACACCCTTCGGAAGGCCGGCCTCACTGCCAACCCTCCCAAGTGCATAATAGGGATAGCTGAGGCCAGATACCTCGGGTATGTAGTAGGGAGAGGCTTGGTGAAACCCCGATGGAACAATGTGGAGGCAATACAAGATTGGCCTCGACCGGTCTGCGAAAAGCAGGTCAGAGCATTTCTAGGGATAGTAGGGTACTATCGGAGATTCATACCTCATTTTGCCACAAGAGTGGAGCCATTGATGGATCTGATAAAAGCTTGGGGCCCTGAGATAGTAAAGTGGATTGATGCGGCAGAAGAGGCATTCGCAGACTTAAGGACAGCCCTTTGCTGTCGTCCAGTACTCATAGCACCAGACTTCAAGAAGGAATTGGTCCTACAAACAGATGCCTTGGAGGTAGGGCTAGGAGCCATCCTTTCGCAGACGATAGGGGAGGAGGAACACCCGATCCTGTACCTCAGCCGGAAACTCCTCCCCAGGGAACAAAAATATGCTGTCGTTGAAAAGGAATGTTTGGTGGTAAAATGGGCCATGGAGACTCTCCGCTACTACCTACTGGGGTGGCGGTTTACCCTCGTGACAGACCATGCCCCACTCCAATGGATGCATAGAAACAAGGAGAAGAATGCGAGAGTGACTAGATGGTTCCTCTCCCTACAACCCTTCCATTTCCGGGTACAGCATAGGGCCGGAAGCCAACACGGCAACGCTGATGGCCTATCACGACAGCACTGCCTCTTGTCCAAAGTAGCCCAACCCCATGGTGTTGAGCGTGGGGAGAAGGAAGGGATATGTGATACAGCATGGCCGGAGGGCAGCAGGAGAGTGATAGAGGGGAGATATGTAAGCCCCAGGATGATGAGAACCTTATTCCCTGTAGAGGGAAGAGAAGTTGCTATAGATTAATTAGAGCACCTGAAGCTAATTAGAGCACCTGAAGCCAATTAGAGCACCTGAAGCCAGTCACCTGATAAAACCCCCCTGCTTCAATCAGACAGGGGAAGGAGTTGAAGCAGAGTGATTTGGTGTTGGAATGGAGAGCAGTTTGGAGGAGAGCAGTTTGGAGAAGTGCTGTGGCGAGCCAGAAGACCAAGACCCTAGGTAAAGGGAAACCCGGCTTGTGCAGAGCAGAGGGACTCTACAGACACAAGGGGTTGGGAGAAACTTGGCCCAAGCGGAGAGAGGGCAGGAAAGCCCCACAAGCTGAAGGGCTGGAGAGGGAAGTAGCCCAGGGGAAGGAATCTCTAGTTCAAGTGGTTCACCACTATCCCTAGGGTCCCTGGGCTGGGACCTGGAGTAGAGGGAGGGCCTGGGTCCCTCCCTCTCCACTCCCCTTTTCTGGGACACTAGTGGGACAGTTGATACCCCAATTCAGGGGCGAATTGTGAACCCCCCACAAGAGGAGAAAGCACGGGACCCATCATAATAGTGCCAGCAGTTTGCCACAATGTGCATAGAACTGATCACTCAGGGTAGTAAACTAATGTGTGTGGAAGTTAAGGCCCTGGGTATTGGTTTTATAGACTCTTTAAACTTCTTGCCCATGAAGCTTAGCAAGCTCCTGCAGGCAATGGGGTTTAAAGGGTGCAAAGGGTATTTTCCACATTTTTTTAACACTTTCGAAAAACAAAATTACGTGGGGTCTATGTCCGGTGTGAAGAACTATGGTGTAGAAAGCATGATGCCAAGGGAGAAAGCATAGTTACTTGGCTGGTATTGGGACCACAGATATGAGACGTTTGACTTGCAGAAAGAGCTGGGATATTACTGTCAGCAGGATGTCAAAATTTTGAGACAGGCCTGTATTCTATACAGAAAAGAGATTATGAAAATGACGGAGATATAGTAGAGAGAGGCCCCGGTAAATTCACTGAGATAAAACTGTGTATAGATCCATTCCGGTACATAACGCTGGCATCTGTCTGCATGGCTATGTACATGTTTATGTTTTTGGAGTCTAACATGGTAGCTCTTCTCCCTCCAAACAACTACCACAGGCAGAAAAAGAGATATTCGACCCCATCTATTCAGTGGCTGTCGTATACCTCTCCCAAAGAAAATATACAGATACAGCATGATTTACAAGGTGGGGAACTGCAGGTAGGCCCCTACTGTGACGTTGCACTCTATATGATTTTATGAAAATATGCTAATGAGTTTGAATATAATGTAACTGAAATATGCTTCGTGCAAAAGGTCTCTTGTAAGGTATCATTACAAATCTTATAGTCTACTGAGTGTGGTCATCCTATTTGTATAAATGTACCACTCTTGTATCTGAAACTAGAAATATGAAATATAACTCTGAGGGCCTATTGTAATTATGCGAAGTGTGGGCCATTAATAGTGGTTCAGAATCTTGATGACTCCCATTAACCAGGACAATTGACTGCAGATGGCTCTGTTTTACCTGTAAATCTTCCTGTATATGTGTGTGCTCGCAAGTGGGTAATGAAGTCTTACAGTGACATGTGATCATTTCACCTTAATGGGAATCCATCTTTAACCTGGTGCTTTTCCATTTAGAAGGAGGGATGGGAACCCAGAGGGACAAAGGATTCCCGCCTTATGCAAAAGGTATATAAATGGGTGGAGGAGAACAGAGTGGGGAGCCATCTGAGAAATCCCCTAGCTACCACCTGAGCTGGAACAAGGGCTGTACCAGGGGAAAGGACTGTGCCCAGACTAGGAAGGCATCCAGTCTGTGAAAGAAACTTATTGAAACATCTCTCAGGGTGAGATTTTATCTGTACTCAGTTGTATTACTGTATTAGGCTTAGATTTGCCTGTTTTATTTTATTTCACTTGGTAATTCACTTTGTTCTGTCTGTTAATACTTGGAACCACTTAAATCCTATTTCCTGTATTTAATAAAATCACTTTTTACTTATTAACCCAGAGTAGGTATTAATACCTGGGGGGGCAAACAGCTGTGCATATCTCTCTATCAGTGTTATAAAGGGCTACCAGTTTATGAGTTTACCCTGTGAAAGCTTTATACAGGGTAAAATGGATTTATTTGGGGTTTAGATCCCATTGGGAGTTGAGCATCTGAGTGTTAAAGACAGGAACACTTCTGTAAGTTGCTTTCAGTTAAGTCTGCAACTTTGGGGTACGTGGTTGAGACCCTAGGTCTGTGTTGGAGCAGACTGGCATGTGCTGGGTGCTGGATTCCCAGGCTGGCAGGGAAAGCAGAGGCAGAAGTAGTCTTGGCACATCAGTTGGTAGTTCCCCAGGGAATTTCTGTGATCCAACCCATCACACCTACGTTTTAGACGGTTACACCAATGTTGACGGGGTACACACAGCCTTTGAGTTTAATGGGTGTTTTTTCCACGGCTGTTATTGAAAAAAAGTACAGAACCCTATGACAGGGACAACTTTTGGGTTTCTTTATTACAAGACGCAGCTCAAGACCGACTATCTGAAAAGACTTGGTTTTGTAGTGAGGACTCTCTGGGAGCACTAGTGGGCGATGATGAAAGAAACAGACAGGGAGCTTGCAGGTTTTTTAAACCGAGCCCGGTTGCCCCAGCCTCTCATGCCTAGGGATGCTCTTTTTGAGGGGAGGACAAACGCTATCCGCCTGTATTACAAACCTAACCCCAGGAAGAAATCCACTATTATGAGTTTACAAACCAGTACTCTTTCGTAAACAAACCAAAGAATACCCTATTGGACACTCCAATATAGTTTATGGCAAATTTGGACCCCTCACAAATTATTTTGGAATTGAAAATGTTTAAGTGTACCCCCCGCAAGGCCTCTTTTCCCCATTGTTACCTGTCAGAGTGGGTGGCAAGCTTATGTTCCCGCTATGCCGAACCTGTGCAGAAACCGAGCAGTGGGAGACATGCACCCATACTGACGAGGAGCGGGCCATCCTGGGGACTTGGTGCATGGTGGAATTGAACGTGGCCATAGCGAAGGGGTACACAGTGGCTCAAATCTATGAAATCTGGCATTTTAATGAAAAGTCTGACAAACTCTTTTCAGAGTACATAAAATTACACCTCCGCCAGAAACAAGAGGCTTCAGGGTATCGCAGCTGGTGCACAGTTGAAGAAAAATAAAATAAGTATGTTAACGATTTCTACCAGAAAGAAGGCGTGCATTTACGCCAACACGAGAGCAGGTTGAATCCCGCTAAACTCCAAATCGCTAAACTGTTTTTAAATTCTCTGTGCGGCAAATTCGGCCAAAGAACAAACCTTCCCAATACCAGAATCATGAGCGACCCTGACAAACTCTTTCAGTACCTGTTTTTCCCCAATTACGAGGTTTCATCCTGTGAGTTTATCAATGATGAAACAGCATACAGGTCTTGGAAGCACGCAAAAAAACGATACTCGGTCCCTGGCAATAACAATGTCTTCATAACCTATTTCACCACCGCTTACGCCTGCTTAGAACTATACAACCTTCTAATCAGGCTGCAAGAGTGGTGCTTGTACCACGACACTGACTCGGTGATATTTGTGAAAGGGAGGGTGACCGGAATCCCCCTCTGGGGGATTATTTAGGGGACCTCACGAGTGAGATCCCGCCAGATCAACACATCACCAAGTTTGTGTCGGCAGGCCTGAAAACATATGGGTATAAACTGTCGGGAGGAAAGGCTTGTATGAAAGTCAAATGGATTACCCTGAACATAGCAAACTGTGAAAAGATCAACTTTGACAGTTTAAAAGATCTAGTCCTGGACTTTTGCACGGGCCTGCGAGAAAACACCTAAAAAAAGATAGAGGTGCAGCAACCCTCTATTGTAAGGGACAAAAATCAGTGGCAAATAAAGACAAAACCCTTTAGAAAACACAGAAAGTTGTTTAAAACAAGAGGGTCCTAGGAGAACGGTTTTAAACCCTGCCCTATGGCTTTTGAAAAGGGATACAAGGTGGAAACATCTCTTTTCTGCAATTCTCACGGGGCCTACCAACTGCGGGAAAAGTTACTTTATAAAAAATGTGTTGGATAATGTCGAACAAACGTTGTCTGTTATGTCTGAGAATGTTGTGTGGTGTTACAGTTGTTGGCAACCTCTGTATAAAGAACTGCTCTGTAAATATCCCTCTATCAATTTTGTGGAGGGCCTGCCCGATGCTTTTGACGATGATCATTTGTTTCCTACCAATAAAGTAAATATGATTATAGTAGACGATCTGATGAACTCTGCTTGTGAAAGCGATGAAATTGAGAAAGCCTTTACCAAGTACAGGAGTACTTGTGGCACCTTAGAGACTAACAATTTTATTTGAGCATAAGCTTTCGTGGGCTACAGCCCACTTCATCGGATGCATAGAATGGAACATATAGTGAGGAGATATATATACATACAGAGAACATGAAAAGGTGAGAGTTGCCCTACCAACTCTAAGAGGCTAATTAATTAAGATGAGCTATTATCAGCAGGAGAAAAAAAAACATTTGTAGTGATAATCAAAATAGCCCATTCCAGAGAGTTTGACAAGAAGGTGTGAGGATACTTAACATGGGGAAATCGATTCAATGTGTGTAATGGCTCAGCCATTCCCAGTCTCTATTTAAGCCTAAATTGATGGTATCTAGTTTGCATATTAATTCAAGTTCAGCTGTTTCTCGTTGGGAAATTTCTGTTGCAAAATTGCCACCTTTAAGTCTGTTACTGAGTGACCAGAGAGGTTGAACTGTTCTCCTACTGGTTTTTGAATATTATGATTCCTGATTTCAGATTTGTGTCCATTTATTATTTTGCGTAGACACTGTCCAGTTTGTCTTCACCCACAACTATTTCACATTTGGGGACAATATATACCTTCAAGTCAGCGGCACTGCTATGGGTACCCGCATGGCCCCACAGTTTGCCAACATTTTTATGGCTGACTTAGAACAACGCTTCCTTAGCTCTCGTCCCCTAACGCCCCTACTCTACTTGTGCTACATTGATGACAACTTCATCATCTGGACCCATGGAAAAGAAGCCCTTGAGGAATTCCACCATGATTTCAACAATTTCCATCCCACCATCAACCTCAGCCTAGACCAATCCACACAAGCAGTCCATTTCCTTGACACTACTGTGCTAATCAGTGATGGTCACATAAACACCATCCTATACTGGAAACCTACTGACCATTATACTTACCTACATGCCTCCAGCTTCCATCCAGGACACACCATACGATCCATTGTCTACAGCCAAGCTCTAAGATACAACCGCATTTGCTCCAATCCCTCAGACAGAGACAAACACCTACAAGATCTCTATCAAGCATTCTTAAAACTACAATACCCAGCTGCTGAAGTGAAAAAAATAGATTGACAGAGCCAGAAGAGTACCCAGAAGTCGCCTACTACAGGACAGGCCCAACAAAGAAAATAACAGAACGCCACTAGCCGTCACCTTCAGCCCCTGACTAAAACCTCTCCAGCGCATCATCAAAGATCTACAACCTATCCTGAAAGATGATCTCTCACCCTCACAGATCTTGGGAGACAGACCTGACCTCGCTTACAGACACCACAGATCAAAAACACTAACCCAGGAACCTATCCTTGCAACAAAGCCTGATGCCAACTCTGTCCACATATCTATTCAAATGACACCATCATAGGACCTAATCTCATCAGGGACTCGTTCACCTGCACATCTACCAATGTGATATATGCCATCATGTAACAGCAATGACCCTCTGCCATGTACATTGGCCAAACCAATGTTTAAAAATGTTTAATGTTTAAAAAAAGAAAAAAGAACAAAAACCCACCAAACATCAATTGTCTTTAAACTCCTCACCTGGTGTGCTTTACTGGGTAACATAGCTATGAAAATAGTTGCAAGATACACACATCTGGGTTTGTTGAAACATGTTTTGAGTGAGGCTAGGCATGCCTGAGAATTTACATTTTATATTTTTTACAAAATTCATCACCATCTGGTTGTTTTTCCTTAAGTCATTAGAATACAATTTTAAAATCTGGTCAAAAGATAAACCCTTGCTACAACGATGTAAGAAAAACATGCAGTGATAGCCGCAGATGACAGAGAGGGGGTCTTGTAATTGTCTAGTGTGAAACACAATGTCGGTGGCATTTTTGTTTAAAAATTTCATAATGCTTCTAGGAAACAACACTGTTTGGGGGATGCCCATATGAATCAAAAAAACTCTCCACGGTTGTGCTCCACCAGATACAAAGCGAGCCAGTGTTCACCCGGCGTGTTGACCACTAAACCTAGGGGTCTCTGTGACAGCTTGCCACCAGGGAGCCAATTGCGAGGGAACAAATCTAAGAAATTCTTTTTTGTGTAAGGGTCCGTTGATAAGACAGGTAAGAGCTGCACAGTGTCCATATTCACATGTCGTCAAACAGAACGTATCTCCTCTGATTTATCTCTATGATGTTGTCAAAAACCCCATACATGATCATATTGACGGTTACCGTCAAAGCCTTCCTGAAACGTATTTCTGCTCTCAGTTTTCTGGTTTTAATCAGGGAACAGTGATCGGCGCATTCCTGGTCAGGAGACAGGTCAAAGGCAAACAAGGTGTAACCCTGTGCAAACTTCTCACAGTCGATTAACAGAGAACAATCTTTCACGTGTTTACCAGCCGTGTGTACCAGATTCATGTATTCTCTCACACAGCGTCCGACCTCGAAGTCTGGTTGCAGAGGCTTGGTTGGTATCTGTTCACCATCCACATAGAAGGCCACAAAATTAATATCATAATTTTTAAAATGAAAGGGGTTTTTAACGTAACTTCCGCTAACGGCATCATTATCCACAAACCCTAGGACAAGCATTTTGGGTAACTGTCCCAAGAACAGATTCTCCTGGTTACTGACCCTGCTGCCCGCAGGGATGCTAAATACTTACATTCCCACATGGTCCACGGGGTATTTAGCATTAGCAGTAAGCAGGGCCTTTGCATGTCCCAGACGGAACACCCGGTGCCACCCGTACTTTCTTCACAAAAAAGAACGCCGATACAATGCGCAGTTTAAAGCCTTCAGCCGCATCACCCATTAAACAGAAGGAGTCTTTACTGCATATCAGTTTAATTTTCACATACACTCCGTTCAACAAAACTTTTTCTTAAAAAAACAGGTCACTGTGTAGCTGACCCAACAGCTCTACCGTCCTGCTCTGGGCCATTAGCTTTGAATGCCTCACAAACCCTAGATTCCCACCATCCAACTCCATTTCTTTGTGTTGTCCAGGAATGTCTTTGTAAAACAGGCCATTGGAAAATTGCGTGGCGAGCGTGTCATCGCTGTAATTGAGCATCGATTCTATAAAGGCACTGTAAGGGTATGTGACGTTATTGACACAAACTGGGGCCGTATAGATCACTGTTGCAACCAATCAGTTCCATCTCCTATTACAATCTTGCAGCACAGGTACAGGACTGTGGCACTAAATCTTGTATAAAGGGGGTCAAATAAGGTGTCTAAGACAAGGTTATGGTTTGCTGGTTATGATTATGCTATCTGTATGCATGTATCATTTTTGTATTTAAAATTATAAGTATTGACTCTATATTGTCTGTATTTCACACTTGTGCTATGCTTCTGGGTGACACCCCAGATAATTTGGCATCAGCACTGCCTAGCCTGCTTGATGGCCCATTAAGGACCATCAGCTATACAACTGACCCACTGAGAAAAGGCAGATACACCTTGTGACTCAGCAAGGCATGCAGGGACATGCCTATGGACAGCTCTAAGGTTTTTCCATGCCATGTGCTGGATAGCTTTTTTTTGGAACAAAGGAAGCAGAGGCCACATGGCAAGAGACTATAAAAGGCTGCTGCATCTCCTCCATCTTATCTTCAATCTTGCTTCCAACCTCTGGAGGAACTTTGCTACACTGAAGCGCTGAACAAAGGACTGAATTACCCATCCAAGCTGTGGATGTATTCCAGCGACTTGATTTGAGCCTGCAGTTAATTCCATCACTGCTACAAGCCTGAACCAAGAACTTTGCCATTACTATATGTAATTGATTCCATTTAACCAGTTTTAGCTCTCACCTATATTACTTTCTTTTTATGAATAAACCTTTAGATTTTAGATTCTAAAGATTGGCAACAGCGTGATTTGTTGGTAAGATCTGACTTGTATACCTGGGTCTGGGGCTTGGTCCTTTGGGATTGGGAGAACATTTTTTCTTTTACTGGGGTATTAGTTTTCATAACCATTCGTCCCCATAATGAGTGGCACTGGTGGTGATACTGGGAAACTGGAGTGTCTAAGGGAATTGCTTGTATGACTTATGGTTAGCCAGTGGGGTGAGACCGAAGTCCTCTCTGCTTGGCTGGTTTGGTGTGCCTTAATAATAAAGGAAACCCAGCACTGGGCTGTAACTGCCCTGCTCTAAGCAATTTCTCCTGAGTTGATACTCTCAGTTGTGTCCCGCCAGAGGCCGCATCATTACAGGGTAACAGTTGTTGCTTTGGCTTACTAGGTGGTCTCCCAGCGGAACATCCAACTGGCTAAAAATAGATGCCACTGGGTAATTCACCAGGCCCATCTCGGCATCCCTGTCTAGTTCAGTTCCATCTCCTATTACAATCTTGCAGCACAGGTACAGCAACGTGTTGTTTAAATCCATATAATCTATGCCATTCCCTGCTATAAAAAGTCAATGGGGGCAGACTCCGTAATGGCCAATAGAGGTGGCACCTCGATGTAGATGCTTTTCTCAATGCTGGGCTGCGTGGGGGCTATTTGGAACAAGTCTACTTAGGATTTGGTGCACTCTTCAGACCCGCAGTGAACAAAAGCCATGTTGATTAAAATATCTCTCTTTAACCAGGTGGAGAGTGTCTCCTCTTTACCAGGCTTCCTCTTGGCCTTTTGCTTATGGCCTGCCCTGCACGTCAAAGCCCTTCTTTTAAAGGGTTTCAGGGAACCTGTGCATCGCGGGTATGAAGCATATCTCTTTCTCTTCCTCCTTTTAATGTACATCAGCCCCGATTCCTCCTGTGAAGCTGGATTCCCCACCTTTTCCAGAACAGTGTGGGAGATGTGGCCTACCACATCTCTAGCTATGTTTTGAGCAGCAGTTTTTATGTGGGGTTTAATAATCTCTAGCCCCCTCCTCAAAATCGGTACGGCTTTTCGAAAGAGGCTACGGAATATTCCACCCATGGCAGCCCCGTACATCACGGGGGCCCCATGATATCCAGGAAGGGCATATCCAACCTGGGCTTTGTAATAGTTCCTGTAGATGGTAGGGTTGCCGAAATTTTTTAGGATTGCCATAATAGTGTTTTGCTTCTTAGAAACCTTGCTCTCTCCGGGGACGCAGGTGCAGCGTGATGATCACCTTGCCGAAATGAAATGAAACATGTTTGTTCTGATCTGTCTTTATTTCAATGGTGATGGTGTTGATGTGGTGTTTACTGACAGGAACGTAATGAGGTTTATCGTAGGTGATGGTGACAAACTAATTGTTCATTTCTTGGACGCGGATGCAGCGTAACAGGGGAATGGAAAGGTCCCCCACAAACTGGTGTTCTATGATATCTGTGTTCAGATACAAGGAGTTGAAACCCCCTGTGATGTCTGCTTAAAAGGGGATTTTTTGGACACTGTGCTTGGGGTCCAAACCCAGAACATTACCTAGCTCCCTGCCAGTAGAAAAAAATATATAAGTAAAATCAGCAGATTTAAGTGTAACTTTTCTACCCACAGGGTTGTAGTTCATGTCCACCTCAGGTGGTCCTGGGTGACAAGTCACAGTATTGTTCATATGATCCAGTTATTCAGGTATGGACGAGTAATAACCTTGTCGTAGGATAGTGTCAGGGGGTAGCCGTGTTAGTCTGTATCTACAAAAACAACAAGGTGTCTGGTGGCACCTTAAAGACTAACAGATTTATTTGGGCATAAGCTTTCGTGGGTAAAAACCTCACTTCTTCGGATGAAACTCCATGTCATATCTCCAAAGGTGATTTAGAAACGGGTGTCTTGGTTGATAGTGTTCCAGCTGTGTGGGTGTTGTATTTCCACTAACTCCACCTCCCAGGCACCTGGGAGATCCAAGGGCTTAATTAGCCATATTGTAAAGTTTGAGCTGGTGTTTTGGGGAAAAATTGCAGAGCTGGCATTGCTGGGCAAACTAATGTAAAACCCGCCGTTGCTCATTTCTCTCTCTCTCTCTCTCTCTCTCTCTCTCTCTCTGTCTTTGCAGCAGGAATCTTTTTTGTTTGTGTCTAAATGTCACAGAGTTGACAAACTTCCACCCAGCTGTTAAACTTATCGGGCCACCCCAACCATTTCACCAGTAGCTGCTTTTTTCTCCCGTTTCCTTTCTCTGCTAGAACCTTTTCAATCCTGTAAATCCTGTCTCATTTGGGGTTGACTTTTTTGTAATTCTTCAGGGTAAAAAGATCCAGTAACTGTCTCACCCTCGTAATCTGCCCCCCGGTTAAGGCTTCATCCACTATGAATATCTCATTGGTAAACGTTTGTTCATAACCTTTTTCAAAAGCTCCTTTGGTTTTAGATAGTCTCACGTGGTTGCCTTTTCTAAAAGGGGCAACAACCAGTTTTATTTTAAAACCATCTCCATAAACCGTTTTCCATACCTTCAGGGAATTTGAAAGGTTAACATCAGAGGGTCTGGTATGTACAGTTCTGTGAAAGGTCTGGTTGTAACTCTTTATAAAGTCAGGTAACACATCGATGTAGCGAAAGGTGTTATGGGCTGCAAAATATCTCCACATCCTAGTTTTTAAAGTTCTGTTAAACCGCTCCACAACCCCTGCTTTGACTTCATTATTAGTAACAAAATGGTGAACGCCATGCCGCTTTAACAATCTGCTTAAAGGTTTGTTTAAAAATTCTTTCCCGCGATGGGTTTGTAATTTTTGAGGCACGCGACCTTTGCTGAAACTAGCTTTAAAGGCCTTGGATACCTCACCACTTGTCTTGTCTTTTAGGCCTAAGGTCCGGGCATATTTGGATAGAATGTCTATCACTGTTAAGATGTACTTAAAACCCGCTGTTGTATTTGGGGAACCGGTGCATATCCACCAAATCTGTCTGTCATTGCATATCCACATCTGAAACAATGGTCTTGGTTTTTTTAAAACATATTCAATCTGGTTTGTGTAGAGTGTAAGCATCCTGGTCTGAAAGCCAAGCTGTTACCTATCTTCTATTTAAACTTTTAATATGCTTTTTGGCCACTTGAAAAGGAGGGTTTACCCCGCTGAAGCTCCCAACTTCCCCAGGGATGTAATATATTTTCTTTAACAGAGCTGCATACGTAGACATGACTGTTACTTGTATTGTCTTTTACTAACACGTGTATGGAGGGGGGACATATTCACATTGACACATTGAAATAAGTTTTATTAATCGCCTGGTTTAACATGACCTTTTACAGTCGCCTGCGAAAATGGACACCATGACCCCTACCATTAGGGAGTCTGAGCTGGTTCATTCCTCCATTTTGTTCTTTTCTGGATTGTCCTCTCAAGATCCCTGTCTCAGGCAGGAGCAAAAACAGCTGACACAGGATAAATTTACCCCCACAGGGCTACCAATGTGTAAGTTCTCAAAGACCTCCAGAAAGGCATCATTGAGCTGTCAAGAGATTTTCAGAAAAGAAACGTATGTTCCTGCTCTTTGTTTTAGATTTATGCAACCCTGGTTCCTAACCCCATTACACACACACACACACACACACACACACAAATCCTCTAAAATTACTTCTTAATTGTTCATTTACCTGAGCGACATCTTTTCCATCCATCTTGTCCACCAGTGACTCCCCCGAGCTGTGGTCGCCTTCCTCCATAGGGGTGGACAACAACAGGCCGTCATGCTTGTCGGTCTTCCTCTCAAGTGGTTGGGTTTAGGGGTCAGGTTTTGGGGTCGGGTTCCGGCATATCCATCAATGGTTGAGTCAAAGGGCCCTCATCAGAGCTGTCGCTGATTTAGCACTTTCTCTGCACAAGTCCAAAGGTGCTCGGGGCTAAAACAAAGTCCAAAGTTCTCACGGGGGCAATGAAGTAGTCCATGTTTCCTCTCAGCATTTCCAAAATTTCTAAAACACGCATTCTTGATAAGGGATGGCCTCTTCTGCCCAGCGCTGGGACTTATGAGGTGGTAGTGATGCGCTCTGATTGGCAGTGGAAGGTGGGCTTAGAGGGGTCACACGACCCTCTTCTGGACAGTTCATCCTGCCCCAGAACCTGCCCTATTTTGGTAAAATCTGATCTGTGGCCGAAACCCATCATGACTGGTAGAGGACGGTGGGAGGAATTCTTAGAGGAGTCACATGAATCACTTCCGGACGGGTCATCCCGCCCTGGAACTCTCCCCGGTCGGTCAAATATCCTCTCGGGGCTGGTTCTCAGCAGCTGAAACCTCTCCTGATTGGTAGAAGGAAGTGGGAGGAGTTCTAAGAGGGGTCACATGACACACCTTGTTTCCCGTCATGTGTCTGGATTGACCCCAGAAATCCCCCCGGGGCGGGACTTCCTGTGACAGGTGGGTGGGGTTTAAGGGATCAGAGGGAGGGGCTAACGTTTCATTGACAGTAGGGCCCTTATACTACTCACCAATCATCACCATGTGAATTCTGCATCTGTTCTTGAGTGTTTTAAACTGTCAGCTTTCTGGATCTTGGAGTGTGTCTGTATCTGTGACCTGAATGGGCCTTTGGATGCTACAATAATATACAGGAAATAATGATTTGATTATTAATAACTAATAATTAATACACCTCCTGCTTTATTGCCAGGAGGTTGAAATAAGAAGGCTGCAATAGTGAAAAATAAACCAACCTGGCTTAGGGTACGGCTACACTACTAAATTAGGTCGAATTTATAGAAGTCGATTTTTTAGGAAGTGATTTTATACAGTCGATTCTGTGTGTCTCCAATAAGCGCATTAAGTCGGTGGTGTGCATCCACAGTACCGTGGCTAGCGTTGAGTTCCGGAGTGTTGCACTGTGGGTAGCTATCCCACAGTACCTGCAGTCTCCACTGCCCATTGGAATTCTGGGTTAAGCTCCCAATGCCTGATGGGGCAAAAACATTGTTGCATGTGGTTTTGGGTACATGTCATCAGTCGCCCCTCCCTCCGTGAAAGCAATGGCAGACAATCGTTTTGCGCCTTTTTTCCGTGCGGACGCCATACTGTTTTCAGCAGACGGTGCAGTAGGACTGCTAACTGTCGTCATCAAACCACCGCTTCCGCTGCAACTCTGCTCTCCTGCTCTCCTGGTGCCATGAATCCACTTCGCAGGTCCTCTATATGACCATCGTCACCCACCGCGTCCGCTGCAACTCTGCTCTCCTGCTCTTGTCTCACCATACCACAGCAAGCGTGCAGCCCACTCAGCTCAGCTCACCAATACCGCCGTTGTTGTGTCCTGGTGCTGCTGGCAGCATACGGTGTAGTAGGTCTGCAAAACTGGTCATCCAACCACCGATTCTGCTGCAACTCTGCTCTCCTGCTCTTGTCTCGATAGCGAATTTCTCCATGTTG